>NW_015150726.1:1033766-1061415 GCF_000732505.1 Cyprinodon variegatus
TAAAAGTGGGATCTCAGAATTCACCTTTTCACTTGATTTGCCTATTAAATGTACTTTGGAAAAAGTGTGGCTACCTCCAGATTTGCCTGACTGAATTGGTATCAACAGCACTTGTTTACCAAAAGAAACACAGTGCTTAAAGAACTGTTTACATGGACATTAGTAACTAAAATAAATGGTCAATCAGACTAAAAATGTGTCATGCAAATATGCCAGTCGAATATTCTGACTAGATTCTGCAGGATTGGAATCAAACTGCAATCTAACGCTGGGGTTTATGCAGATTCACAATCTGACCGGTATGCAGGTAAATGTTTGTCAAGATCTCAAGTGGCAGCCATATGCACATGCATAAACATTAAAATGTGTTATTTTTTTAGTTTTGATTATCAACACAGATCTCTTTAATTTGATTTTTATTCCTGTGGGGATGGAAGAAATATGATCTAATTTATTTCTAATTCAAAATGATAGAGTAGTTGATCTCTTCCCATCAATCAAGATGGATGGATGGAAATCTATTGTTTTCTCTTCTAAATTTAACTAATGAATATGTTGAACATTACAGCTCAAAGCTTGCTTTTCTATAGCTCATGAGACATATTATGACTTTCTTTTAGTTTATATTTTGTCCCAGATGTTTCTTGTGTGACTCCCCTAAAATTCCCTAGGAGAAATTAGGTGATATTTTAACATTACAACACAGGACTCACAGTTGAGATTTAGGGTATAATCAAACCTTGCAAATGTGGAATTTACAAATTCACACCCATTCACACACACATACACATGTTATGTCATACTATCCTTGTTGGGACTTTCCACTGACTTCCATTCATTTCCCACTGATATGGCCTACCCAGGCCCTTAAACCTAACCATTACCCAGACAAACCTAACCCTCAACCTAACCTAAACTCTATTCACAACTTAGTCTTTACCTAACCCTCTCCCCAAGAACAGAACCTTTCCTCAGGGGGACCAGTATAATCACTTTTATAAAACTTTCACCAAGGGCAAAATACACTAAGGATTTAATTATAAAAGGATGCTCTATATATAAATATAAAACAAAGCATTTATCTTTATCCTTTATTTGGGGAAGTTAGCTCACTGGGGGATTTAGCTCAAATGGTAAAGTGCTTGCTTAGCGTCCAAGATGTCAGCGTCTTCATTCAATGTCCTTTCAAGTGACACCACACTTTGGGGACTGGTGACTAAGTGGTTAGGACACTGTGCTTAGATCCCAGAGGTTCTGAGTTCAAGCCCCACTCCCACGGACTTCCACTCTGGGTCCCTGAGCAAGACCCTTAACCCCACACTGCTCCCTGGGCACCGCACAGTGTCAGCCCACCGCTGGGAGTGAATTCCACTCCTTTGTTCTAGTGACAATGTAATGACAATAATAGTTGAATTCTATTCCATAATAGACAGATTAAAGTCTATTAAGTCAAGAACCAACCTAATATTATTGTTATATTATTGTATAACCTGTCACTTATCAGTTTTCTCTTCACTGGGGAAAACAAAGGTGAATCATTTGTAAACAACGCTGAATAAAGTTATTGGCCTCTGATTATTGACAAGTATCTTTTGTTTTTTTCTTTTGGGTAATATTGCAATGACTGCTTGTTTTACAGTTGGCATTGACTAACATTGTAATGCATTCTTTTAATTTATTCTTTTGATAATAATTCTTCCCAGAAAAACTTATGAAAGTTGGAGGTCAAACCTTCTTGACCAGATGATTTTCCTACTGATATATGTTTTACAGCAGCATCTAATTCTTCTATCTGTATTTCAGACTAACATAACGTTTTGAATGTGAAGTCAAACTAGGAATGCTGTGTTTAATGCTTTCCAAAAACGGATATTGAAACTGTGAGTAGAGTAGACAGAGTTCTTAGAGAAAGCTCTCTTGATTTTTCTGTGTCAGATCTCAAAGAAACACAGTAGCTGAAAATCTCAGAGAATGATATTAGATCTTGATGCAATCTTTTTTACAATTGGAAGGGAGTGCTTGTGAAGAGCTCTTCCTTTGCCATGTCGGAGCATGAACTTAAACTGGCATAAGAGAAGACTCAGTTCATAGAGAAAGAGATTATTTCTCTCTCTCAAAAGTTGAGAAACTCTCAGACTCTATATTTGAGCTTGTTGATATATCTGAAACTTGAGAGGACACTTTAGTACATCTTAATTACATCTTATAGCTTCAGAGAAAAAGTTGAGGCAAATGAGAAATAAACCACTTGTTTTGGTGTCACAGACAGCAGTTAAAATAAGTATTGAACACATCACCATTTTTCTCAGTGAATATATTTCTAGAGGTGCTATTGACGTAATAGATATCGGTAACAATCCATGCCATCCACACATACAAAAAGTCAAACCATAGATGTCCAGAAAGTTATGTGTAATAATGTTGACTGGCACAGGGAAAAAGTAATGAACACATGAAGGAAGGGAGGTGCAAAAAGTCATGGAAAGCCAAGACACAGGCTGAAATATCTCAGTAATTAGAAAGCAATCCTGCCCCTTGTCAGTGCAAATTAATGTCAGCTGATTCAGTCCCAAATGATGGCCTATAAAAAAGTGTATCTGGTATCACACAGGAAAAATCTCATGATGTGTAACAGTAAAGAGCTTTCTCAAGACCTTTGCAACCTTATTGTTTACAGTGATGGCATTGGTTACAGAAGCATTTACACACTTCTGAATGTTCCATAGAGCACTAGGAAGAACAATTTTACCGACCATGAACAGGTTCTCCTCACAAGATTTCTGACAGAGGAGTGAAAAGAATTATCAGAAGAGTTGTGCTAGAGCAAAAGACCACTTGTGGAGAGCTTCAGAAATACCTGGAATCAGCAGGTACAATTATTTCAAAGCAAACAATAAGTAATGCATCAAACTGTCATGGCCTGTATGCCCGCTCACCATGCAAGACTCCATTACTGAAGAAAAAGCGTGTTGAAGCTTGTTTAAAGTTTGCTGCACAATATTTAAACAAACCTGTGAAATACTGGGAGAATATTGTCTGTTCTGATTAGACCAAAATTGAACTATTTGGATGCCATAAAACACGATGTTTGGAGGTCAAATGGCACTGCACATCACCACAAAAACACCATACTGTACCAACAGTGAAGTCTGGAGGTGGGAACATCATGGAGTGGGGCTGTTTTTTCAGCATATGGTACTAGCAAACTTCAAATAATTGAAGGAAGGATGAATGGAAAAATGTACAACTTCATTGTGCCATCTACAAAAATGAAGTTGAAACATGGGAGGACATTTCAGCAAGACAATGACCCCAAAAACAAAGCCAAGACAGACTTCAGTGACAGACTGCTGCACCCTAAATGGACCAGGGATCGTTATCATAGATCCTTCCTCCCAGTAGCTGTAAGACTCTACAGTATAACCACCGCTGTTTCAAACAACGTCAATAAGTTGTTACATTCATGCAGATTTGACAGTTTCTATCTTAGTCAGTTAAATAATATACTTCTGTCATTTTGCACATCTCTGATGTTGCTGCTATTTTCAAATATCTATTACTATAAAAATGTCCATCGTTTTATTTTAGTTATTTATTCTCCAGGTGCACAGTTTTTATATTGTTAAAACACTTCACAGTACAGTATTTTCATTGTTTTATTGTTTATCTTAATTAGTCACTATTATGTTAGTCATACATTTTTCTAAGGCCATATTTGTGAGACGATTTTTTCTATAATCATTTTGCTGCTGTACACAGCAGAATTTCCTCATTGTAGGGACAATAAAGGGATTTTCTATTCTATTCTATTCTATTCTATTCTATTCTATTCTATTCTATTCTATTCTATTCTAAGGAAACTCACTTTGATTCAGAGAATCAAAATAAAGCTGCTAGATTGGCCCAGCCAGTCACCTTACTTGTATCCAATGGAGAACCTACAGAAAGAACTAAAGATCAGAGTTTATGGAAGAGACCCACAAAACCTTCAAGATTTGAAGAATGTTTGTGTGGAAGAATGGGCCAAAATCACACCTGAGCAGTGCATGCGGCTAATTTCTCTGTACAGGAGGAGTCCTGTTAAAAGGGAATGTTTCCACTCTACTGTCGCTACAAGCATGCTTAGTTTGCTTAGACAGAAAACTTTAAATCAATTTTACTGTATTATCTAGTTGAATTGTAAAGTGCCTTGAGATGACATGTGCTGTGAATTGGCCCTATATAGATAAACTGAATCAAAATGAATTGAACATATATAGAACATATAAAGAGAATTGGCCATAGACTATTGGCCCTATCTAATAAAAATATGGTCAAGTTAATCCAGCAACAAAGTATGAGCTAACAATCAACTGCCTTTGATGCTAAGCTCCCAATGAAAGATGTAAGAATTGAGAATTATGATGTTATCATTGAGCAGATGAATTATAATAGGTTTCCCTCCTGGGGCTTGGTATTGGTGATGAAATGGAGGCCAAAAAAGGAATAGAGCCGAGGTTGATTGTGGAGATTGGATTGAGTAGGGCTGCCGCTTCTGCAGTCCTAGATGATGATTGGCCCTGGCGGAGGTGTTCACAGGAATGATGGGCTTTCATTAACGGCTCTTAAAAGGGCGTTTGGATGAAAGGTGAGGTTGAATCAAGTATTTTAGTGGGAATTTTTGCTAAAAAAACCCACCCAAAATTTCAAGTAAAATCAATGGCTCAGTGTGAGCAGTATCCATATTTGACCAAGTAAAGGAGAGACTCACTTAAACACTTCAGTTGATGCATCACAGGAAGCACCAGAGACTTTCTATTTTAACAACTTAACGGAAGAAAGGTACTTCTAGAAATACCATTAAATAAAAGCGAATAAAAATATAAACTGCTCAAAAAAAAAAGAACACCTTAACAACACAATGGAACTCCAACTCCGTCCTAGTTCTGTGAAATTAACCTGTCCAGTTAGCAAGAAACACTGATAGTGAATCCATTTAACCTACACTGGTACAAAAGGGAAAGACACATGTGGAAATGAGAGGTGGAGGGAAAGACAACCTCTATGAAGGATGAGCGCAGGTTGAGACTAAGCCCTTGTGACAGACCTGGTCATTAAAGACTACAGAGCCCTCCGCGTACTAGCCAGATGTACCCTGACCTCAATCCAGTACTAGGATGAGCTCCTCAAACTCGTTGGTGAAACCATATGTTGCTGCAGCTGGCCCTGGTTTGCTTCCTCTCTGTGAGAACACTACTCCACATGTGGCTAAAGGGAATCAATAGTTCCTGCATTATGAAAGCCTTCAAAGCTATAGACTAGGACATGATGTCTCGTTCCTTCCACCAACGACACATTGTACAACACATTGAGTTGACTGATGCTTTGGAGAACATCCTCCACCAGCAGCATACTCAGGCATTGTATGGAGGTCCTACAGGCACATGGAGGCCACCTACTCTACTAAACCTCATGTTGACTTGTGTTACATGATTTCCAGTGATATACTGTAGGATCACGCTCTAATGTGACTTTCCATTTCATTTGTGTATGACTCTAAATCCAAACCTGAGAGACCTGTAAGATAGTTATTATAACTCATATAGATCTTTGCCATATAATATGGTCCTCAACATATTCCCCTATCTAATAAATACAGATTTTTTTTTTAAACTGGATTTTCCATTATTTGGATCTATGATGTTGCTTTACTTTTTTGAGTTCTTTTTTTACCCAAAGACAATAACATTCAATTTTTAGCTATGCACAATGCTAAGAGATGTTTGCACGTTCAACATATTATAACAATATAATAAAAATTAGTAGGTGTTCCCTTATTTTCACCTTTTGAGCATTTTTCCTATTTTTGTAAATACTTTATCAATCTGTATAAAAGCCAATGTTAGTTATCTTTTTTAAGAATTAAGTAAAAAAAGAAAAGCTTTTCAGTGTGTAAGCTGCCTTGAAGGTGTGTGCAGTGGTTTATTTATAGGTTAAACTTCATACCTGCACAACGCACAACAGGTTAGAAAAATATCTGCTTTCAGGTTGTGTTGATGGATTGCTAAGAAGAACTTCTGCTATTTCATTACAAACAGCCCTAAATCAAACTTGTCACATGTTTCCGGATTTAACGAGGCATCTGGTTCTTAAAGAGACAAATATGTATTATGAGCAACCACTGCAAGGGGTTATTTTTCACATCTATGATAAGAATCTCAGAAAGATTGCTACCCACATACTAACAAGCAGCAGGTATGTTTTCCTCTAAGCTTTTATAAAAATAAAGTAAAGATAAAAAACTGTAAAACCTAATGAAATATGAAAATGTATTTAAAATGAAAAACTTGGAGCAAACATGGATGTTTGTAAGACTTCTTAAAACCAAATTCTGATTTATATATTTCAGAAAAACGACATATTTTTATTGGTTACAAAAAGTCATGATACAATGATTACTTTCAATTAATAATAAAAAAAACTGCTTTGTTTTTAATTAATAACGTTTTGCCAAAAAATATAACTTAATTTCATAGTTTCATAGACTTTTTCTAAATTCTGTCTTTCATATATACTGTTTTATGAATTACATTCTTTTCGAAATACACTCTTTTATTACAGATGATATTGTCTTCACTTCAAGCCCAACCCTAACATTCACTTTGGACCAATACAAATATAATCTGAAAAACTAAAACATTAAATTAAGAATATTTTTAGTACTTCTTCTCTGGATTGCAGTTATTTTCATTTCTATTCATTTTCTGGCAACAATAATGGAACACAATTCATTGCATACATGGTTGCCACTCCCAAGTAGTAGTAATATAAAATATTTTTATGTCAGAAAAATAAAACCCATTAAAAATAATAAATGCAAATGACAAAAAATACATAAATCAAACAGAACAACCATATGTCTCTTTTGATTTTTGTTCCAACTTAACCAATATTTTCAGCATTTAAATTCTCATAGAACCAGAGCTTTGTCTATTGACGACACTTAAAAACATCAAGGGTTTTTGAAGGAAACACAAATAAGATTCATCCATGTTTCCTTGTGCGTATTAAATAATTGTTTATCTTTCTATTCTTCCAATTTCATGGGTGGAATTGGATTGTTGGACTTTCCTTAGCTGAATTATAAATACTGTCAATCCCTTGTCTTGTAATATTCCCACCTGTATACTTATGAAATACCTATGTGTTCAGTAATGCAAAACTAGACGAAACACAGAAAAAGAGAACTATTCCAAATATTTTTCAACATAAACCTTATAACATAAATACTTGTAGTCTATAATGACAATACATTCCCCCCACAAATTTTCATCAAGTGAAAGAACCAATATTTGATAAATATATTATTCAACTAAAAGCAAAGCATATGTGGCAGCAAAACTGTTCCTAAAAGTAAAATTTTTGCAAAGGTTCCTTAATTGTACCTGAGAAAAAGTAACTAGCTACTACAGCACCTACTGTATCTTTTATATTGATGCTAATGTTAATCTGAATGCAATACCAATGCTTTAGCAGTATTGGCCAGGTAAAGTTGATACTTCATATTATGTTTCATATGTGTTTGAATTAATTTCTTTAGACTGCAGGATTATATTTATTTTAATACAGTTTTTTTGTAAGCGATTTATTTAGTTTAAATTCAATAAAATAAAACAAACAAGTTATTTTTTTGCTTTGCATAATTAAATAGCTAAGACTCGTTGAAGATACCGTGCAATTTGTAGCTCACACTTGGCAGAGGGATGTCACGTCTCTGTATTAGGAATAATCAGTAAATCCGTGAAGGTACAGCGCTAACATTTGGCCAGATGAGCCTCAGTTTTAGCTTATAACATTTAAAGCAAAATGTTTTCATATATGCAAGTTTTAAGTTTTTATCCTCAAGTCCTGAACCAAGTCTCAAATAAAGATGATTAAGTTGGAATTAAGTATGAAGTAAGGAAAAGTCTGAAGTCCCGTCCTTACTGTTAAAATTAAAATTTTAAGTCTTTTCAAGTCAACAAAGTTGAATTATATGCTTAATTCAAATAAGTTACCATATCTTCTTTTTTAAATCCATATTCATCTTTGCATGGGATTAAACCAGTTCAGTTGTACATTTACTGAAAAGGGAGCCAAGATCAGTTTTTTCATAGCAAAAGAATGCTTTCACCTACAGTACTTTTATTTATGCAATTTCAAATGTCATACAAAGTTGAAATCAGTCCCAACTCTGGCTGTGATTGTCTTCTCACATGTTTTGCATGTCGCATTTCATATCGTTTTGAGTAATTTAATACAATGTATCAAAAGGCATCAGTCTTAGGAACATTTTTGTACGATTTTTCAAACTGGTTAATTTGACGTGCCATGCTAGAGCTCACACACATATGTGTAGAGTGTAGAGAGACAGAGTGACAGAAAAAGTTAAATGAATTAAGGATGCTCACTTTTTAAATAAAAAGTTTTCCCCAAAATTATATATTTTGGATTAAATCAAGTAATGGGTGCAACTCCAATTCATTAATGTGGAAGTTCAAGTCACAATTCATTTCTTTAAGTAAAGCCTAACTCAACAACTGCTCAGTATGCTTATTTTTGCAAAGAATTAATGTAAACACATTGAGTAATTTCAACAACTTTCTTCATTGCATCTTCAAGTTTACCATAAACATACAAACATTTAGATCATATATGTTATTAATGGGTATTTTTACTATTCTCCTTCTCATTTTAACTTGTAGAATCTGAAGCTGACTGCTTGCCCACCTGGAGTGCATCAAAGTTGCCACTGCTGGCCTGGCAGCTGCACCCTGGGATATCGGACACCCCGGAGATGACGAGTCTGATGAATCTGTGGGCTCCCTGCCCTGTGGCCTTGGTCAGATCCATCCTAGTGGGAAACAAGTGTGTCTGACTGACCCAGACCAAACACACTTCAAACTTACACTCACACACACACACAAACGCACACTTCCTGTGGCCTCTACTGCCAACCGCATCATTAATACCAATTGGCCTTTCTTTATGGCTGCAAATATTTTTCACATGTTCTCGGATCACCTTGGGTCTTTCTGGCCACAATAAAAGCTCTCCTTTCTTTGTAGTCCTAATAGCAAAAAGGGACATTTGTTAACATTATTTGTGAGACTTTTGAAGCCATATAGCGGAGTTCTGTTTCAGGGTGTGTAAGCACTTGTTTATTGTACCTGAGTAGACAAACCTTATTGAAACCAAAGTCTGACCCTTAAGTTCGGGCCCCCATTTTTAATGTGAGTAGTAATAGTGTATATTATTTACATTTGTTGATACTAAGGTTTGAGTACAGTACTGTATTTACATGGAAAATATATGTGTGTATTTCTCTACTAGAGTCTACTTTTACAACTAATTATGGAGCCGTTTAAGGTTAGCAATATGTCGGTAACAGTTAGGGGAAAGGCAGAAACACAGTTACTTAATTAAACATCAGTTTTTGTAAACACCTGATATGGGTAGAATGGCTTTTGGAGACGGAGGAGGGGCAGCTCCACTTCTGCAATGTCTGTTTGATGATTCCTTTATTGTGTCTACAACACAGCTAGTGGCGGGTCTTTAAAATCCAATAAGCCAGACACACATAGGCTCATTGTCAAAAAGGCAGGACATGGAGGTGTTTACACTTGACATATTAATAAGTTGAACTGTGGGGATATCTGTAGACAAATCTCCATTTGGTTCATTTAACAATTACAAACACTTTGGATGGAAATGAAGAGAAAGAGCCAAACTGACCTGCATCCAACAAGTGTTGGCTGCCCGGGGGTCTATACTCAGAACTCTGATTAGCATGATAAGAAGGAAGAAACACATCCAAACATTGTTTACCTTTGAAACAACACCGTCAGTCTTGGTGCTTTCATTTGAGCTATACTGTATAAATACTTCTCAGAAAAAGCTGAGAGAAAACAACAATAACTCAGTGACAGATACGTAGAAAACTCAGTGTGGTGGATTCTGTGTTTTACAGGTCAGACAGTCTTTATCCTCATTTCTTCCCTTAGCTCCTGCTTTCTACTGCTTTGTTTTCATGTCACAGTTTCTCAGAAAGTGGGAAGCCCTGATGCCAATGTGCTGTGTTTTCTTTTCACTCAGCATATTATACATGGCTTCACTCTACCCTGATGCTGGTATCAGCTTTGTGCAAGTAAGTTTTGCCTTTGTCTGCATCTGGACGAGCACAATTGCTAAAGGTACCACTTGTACGTGCATAAGAGCCAACCTTTTGCCAAGAAACAAACCATGTTCAGTTTATCAGATCAGAGTTTGCCAGTACTTTGAGTCCACTCCCTTCCTCATAATTCATCATATCTAAACAAAGACAAAACAGTCCAAGATTTTAATTATATGATTGGCACTTTTACGACTGCAGTTAAGTTTGCAAACCGTCATGAGATGTGTTATGTGTGAAAGTCAGGCCCTATATGTTAGAAGCAGAACATATTTTCATGATCAAATCAATCCATGTTTTTTTTAATCCATGTTTATTGATAGAAAAGGTATATTTAATATGTATGGATATTTTGAAGTGTTGTTCCTCAAAGTAAGAAAAAAAAGTAAGAAATTAAGTCTAAACAGATGCTCCATGCTACATATCCACATAGCTAACCACAGTCTGACAAATCGCTGTGCAGATAGAACCTGAACTGAAGCTTTTGTTATAGCAGTGGGGAAAAAAATGAAAAAAATTGTTGGATCCCCCTTTCATACCAGTTATAATAAAAGGCTATCCAGATTAAACATTTTTCTTGTCATAGAATAAAACATTATTTTACCTTTCAGGCTTCAGTGTTTGGTGGTTTCCTCACAAAGTCCACATGGGCTTCATTTTTATGCTCTTTAAACTAGTTTCTCACAAATGCCACTTTACGGTAACTAGGCCACAGTCAGCTAGATTACAGGTCTTATGTGCTGAAGGATCTGACTTTGGTCATTGTTTGTTCTGTTTCTCTCCTAGAGATTGCTATTGGCCAGAGGTTACACAATTTTGATATATTTACTCAAGTAAAAGTAATAAGTAGCCATCGAAGGAATTACTCAAGTAAAACAAAACAAAAATACCAGGTATAAAGACTGATTGATTTGACTCAATTTAAAAAATATATCATCAGGCAGAAAAGTGTCATAACGTTCTATTCAAATTCAAGAAACAAATATATATGACATAACTGCACTCCCACCCCAACAAATACAAAGAAGTACTTCTCGAAAGCAATTTCTTAATATAAAGCAATTTCCTCAAATAAAAAGAAAGAACCGAACCCCAAAGCTTTCGTCAAAACTAGAATATCACTTTTAACAAAAACGTATTTCTGTTTTTTGTGCATTTTTGGTTTAAAAGGAGGTTCTTCTTCATTCAGTAAAGTAACTCAGTTGATAGAGCAGCATGAAAATTTACTCAAGGCTATTAATCTCATATAATAATACTGCTCAAGTAAAAGTAAAAAAATACAGTGCTCTAAAACTACTGTACTCTTAAAGGTGAATTAAATTAAATTCAAATTAAAAAAGCTACTCGGGTAATAAATGAGAAATGGCCTCTATTTGCAAAGAGGTTTTTCAAATTTAGAAGCTTGAACAAAGCGCTTTACACTACATTTGGTCATTTGCTCGCACACTGATGGTGGCGAGCTACATTGTAGCCACAGCTGCCAAGGGCTCACTGACAGAACGAGGCAGGCGCCTCCTCTGGCCACCATCTGTAGGTAATTTGGGTAAAGTGTCTTGCCCAAAGACAACACAACACTGAAAGCCGGGCCTTGAACCGACAACTCCGCCGCTGAAGGGAAAACTCCTGCATCTGACACCACTGCCACCTCAGAAGAAAATATAAATGGCTACTATCCAGGTCTACCGGTACTATTCACTTGTTTCAATTGCGACTCCCACTGGCCAAAAGTTAAATTCTGCATGTCTCACTGGTGTTTCGGCAATAAAAACCCTTACAAGAAAGTAAAATAAATAGACATCTGAAAGTTTGTTTTGTGTCTACTCTTTTCTCCAGTGTTGTGGAAAAAGACTAAAGATATCGGCTATTTTCGTCATGTATATAGTGATACAGTAATTCACTGTGAGTACACAAAGCTAAGTAAATTTGAAATCACTCACCCTCCATTGGCAAATCTATGGGGTCAGACCGGAAAGGTAAGAACATAGAACAAACAATACTAAAAGAATAAAGAATATATAATATAACACATTATATGAATAAATTATATATATATATATAAGCTAACTTATCTCATATCCCATCTGTCCACTACTTGAGGGGACTATTATTGATTAATTCTCAGAACTCTGCTTTGGTGTGAGGTGAACATTGCTACAGCTGGTATAGGATGGAAAATGGAGGCAGGTTATGGGGTTACGTCTGGATTTGAGTTCCCAGCAGGAGGTTTGATGGCTGAGTATGAGCTGTGGTCATGTCAACTGATGGTATGGGTCTGTCTGTAATGACAGGGTGCCCAGGCAGCTGGATCCTGTTTTCCAGTGTGATCGGAGAGCATAGCGGGGCATGGGCTGCGCTTGCTGTGGGCCCTATGTTCATTTGTGAAGCAGCATAGCAGCACTAGGGGTGATTCACAAGCATATCAAGTTAAAAAGAACCGTCTGGCCACAGAGGGATTTCCCTGCTGGTCCAGAGTAAATGTGTGTATGCATGTGTTTTGGCGAGGGTTTTCGGGGTGTGTAGAAGGACAAAACAGGAGGGGATCAATTGGTTAGAATTACTTAATCTCCCCTCATTGAGGATCTGCGTTCAAACTCACTATGGATGATATTCGGGCTAATGTATATATGTTTGAATAAAAATATACATCTCAATATATATTTAAACTTTACATGCCATTATTTGTGATATTTTGGTAACCTGGGTCATTATGTTTTTGGATGTCTGTCAGTTTTTTCAACTATAACCCAGCTGCTCCGTAGCGCTATGGGCCCGACATGGTGCCAGTTGATCGGGTTTCACCTCACTTCTGTTCGCTTCTCTAACTGGCTTGGCAGAAACAAATAAACACAACAGTCCCAACTTTATACCTTCCATGTTAAAAGATTCTTGCTCAGCCAAAACACACACTGCATCATGACTGAACTTTTTCCCCTCTTCAGTTCTATTCCTTTGTTGAAATTCCATGCATACACAGCAATGAGCATCATTCATCCTAACCCAATAAGCTTAGATGGAATAAGAGTGGTTTATTTTTCGTTGCACAGTGTATAGTCTTATTTTGTGTGTGATGCCACTGAGCGTCTGTGGGTCATCCATCTATGTGGAAAGTTTGGGGGGTCGTTTTTGGTGTTTGAACCGGGCCACCTTCCTCTGGATGTTTGAATCTGCTTGTGTCTGGACAGGATTCGTGTTCCTGTTCCTCCTCTAACCCCCCCACGCCTTTTGTTTCATGTGGTTTGTAACTGCAGGGATGCACATGTGGCTTATATAATGTACTGCTCGCCGTTTGACCCCAGTCCAGCTCATTATCGGAATCAAACTTGCTGCAGTCCAAGCAGAATGGATAGATGCAAATTTGTCCCATGGCAGCAATGACATCACTGTTACCTAGAAACATACTGACTCACAGTGTTTGTTTAATCAAAAATACACAGAAAAGTCCCTCAGAAAGAGATGAATATGATTTATGTACCTTTCTAGGTTTCACATCCAGCAATGAATGAATCTGAAAGAGCAGCATCGATTTCTTCGTTTTGGGCTCCACAGGATAGAAGAATATCCTACCAGGCTAAGTTTGTGCTTCCCTGGTGTCAGCTTTAGTCAGGTTTTCAAAAATAACCAAAGTTGATTGGTCTCAGTTTTTTTTTTTTTTTACAGTGATCACAGACGTTTTCCTGGGCTGCTTTTCTCATGGGTTGTGTGTGTGTTACTTTCCACGTCAAATGATCAATAGATCATCTACATATACAACTTTGATCTTTTACTTTTGTAAAAGATCAAACGAAATTCTCCTCTTATTGATTACAGCTTGCAAAAGTATAAGAAAAGGAAGAAAAGAAACACGCAACGGATGTTTTGGCTTCAGCAGTTTGGTTTATCGTTGTGAAAACCACAGAAAACAATGACACTATTTCCAGCTCTGCTAAAAGTTAAGTTTGCAGGGACTTTATGTGACAGAAAAAACACAAAATAGTGGATTATGAAATGAGATGGAAATCATAAATTTTTAACAGTTTTTTAAATTCTTTGTTCTTAAATCGAACTATAAAACATCGTCAGTGCTTTTTTTTTTTAGATCTCCAAGGTTCATACTTAAAAAGTAAAACAAACAGACCGCAGAAAGTATTTATTTTTATATCTTCACCAGTTTTTCAAATTGGTGCGCTACTATATGTTTTCTTCTTTGTGAAATAGTTTAAACCAAGTCAGATCAGACGGAAAGCATCTTTGAACATTTTCAATCTTACCACAACTATTTAACTAGATCTCCACCTAGACTATTGATTGATTGATTGACTTTATTGATCTCACAGTGGAGAAATTTACCAACTCTGGTATGAATATTGATCTAAGCTCCACTGCAGTTCTGGATGCATACTTTTGTATCATTGCCTTGATGGAAGGTAGAAAGCAATCCCCAGTTTAAGGTAATTTGCTGCCTCCAACCTTTCTTGTCGTAGAGACCATCCTTCATTTTGTGGCAATATATGGTTGACTTTTCTTGTAGACCATGGATTTAGCTTTTGTGTCATATGCTGGTGAAGATTCTCAGTCATCCAGGTCATAGTCATTCCAAAAAACAAACAAACAACAAAAAAAAAATCCACTGGACTTTGTTTCCAAGTTTGAAGACATTTTGCTTTCCATCCAGGAAGTTTTTTAAATTCAAAATGTCAGGATATTTGGAATTGAAAGCTTTCTGGATGGGAAGCAAAATGTCAAAACCTGGACTAGGAAACAAAGTCCAGTGGATTTTTTTTTACTTTTTCGAATAGATTTTGTTTCTCTTGAGCATACATTCTTAATATTTGTTTTGCCCCTACATTGCCAACTTTTAATTGCATTTCTTATCCCAGTGCCTCTGTCATTGCCAGTTTTTCTTGAAGACTAGATCAAAACACTGTTTTCACCAGATTTACACTCAACCAATGTTTTACTGTTGTGTCATGCTCATACCATTTTTAAATAATACATTTAATGGTCATCCGTGAGATGCTCAGAACTTGGAATATAGTTTTATAACTTCAGCCTATTATAAGGTAAATTTCTCAGTGATCTTCTCCCTGACCTGTTTGTTGTGTTTCTTGGTGTTCATAATGCTGTATATCCACTGATGTTTCTTTGCAAACCTCAGAGGTCTTCACAAACCAGTTGAGGTTATTCTAAAAATAAAATACATACAGGTAGACTCACTGAATTCACTGATATTGCAGGTGATCACAACACAGGCTTAAATGGAGGCATCCAGAATTCTGCTCAGTTTTTCTGAAAACGTTGTGACACCTATCCAGGAGTCTCTTTTGGTTCTGGCAGATGGCACAAAATTGTTTTCAGCCTATTCTGCTGTTGCCATGTGCTGGATGATTGAGAAATTGCACAGACAATATCGTACAGTAAGTGACTATTACATGGTGATTGGAATGGATTGTATTTGAAGGTATCAGGCCATGTGGGTCTACTAGCCATTTTTTATTTTTATTTTAACCAATTCAATTTTTGACTGTACATCATTTTTTATTAATTTCTTTAATGCTAACCTTTTTGTTTTCTTGTTAAAAAAAAATAAAATACCAGGTTTAATGGCCACTACATGGCTGATTTTTGTTGTTGTTTCTGGAAACTCGAAAAAAAGGCATGCTTGTAAATCTGTTAAGTTGCAGCAAGATTTTCTCTTTTTTTATCTACCTCATGCTGGTGACAGTGCACCACCATGCCTCCATCTCAGAATATTTTTCTAAGACGTCAGTGTTTTGGGAACACACTACTACAGACGTGAGAAGGTTGGCTGCCTGCACATGGTATTGTACGTGGAAGGCTGCAGTTAGCGTTCTAATGCACACACGCACAGATGCACACACCTAAACAATGTGAGCCCTACAACACCAGTTGGACTAGTTGCACCCTATGAAGTCTGACACAAAGCGTCTGTCATATGAAGACAGCGTGGAGGAATGTATAGCTGCTTTATTTGACAACACGCAAACTATGTTTACTCTACTACCATGCAGTTATGGCTGACATTTATTTGCACAAGGACTATGCAGAGGTCCCACATACAAAGCCCAAGCATACAACTAAAATCCTAAATGTTGCTGCTAATTCAGTAAAACATATACGTTATTTTATGTGATAATTTAGCTGAAGCTCCCTTCCTTTAGTGTATTCAAATTAAATAATTCTCATTAATTAATGTTCTGTTGATTATTGAATAGTCACAGTAGCGTGACCCCTGCTCTGTCTTTTTTGGAAAGTTATTCACACCATACCAGTGTTCCTTCTCTACTTCCAAAAGACCCATAAATCACTTTCCTGTAAACAGAACTGACATGCAGCCTGATGTGTTTTTCGATATATATTTAGGAGACCACAAAGGCTGAAATCTGAGCCTGCTCATGTTTAGGAGACAAACTGTAGAGAGACTGTGTGCTCACATGTGTTTTGGGTGCTGCTTAGAGCCCCAAAGGTTTAAGTACACGTTATACACACTTCGCCCTTTGCTAATTTGCTCTTATTGTTACAAATTATGTTGTCGTGCTTAAGCATGGTAATGCTACTAGTAACAATAACACAGATTCAGTTGAGGCTGTGGCTGGAGGAGCCCTGTGACGCCACCTCTGGTCTGGCTGACTGCTGAGAGTTACTTGCATGGCACAGTTGTCCATGTAAACAGACTCTTAGAGGGACACATGGCATTGGCCTACAGAAAGAAACCTGGTAAATTGTCATTTAAATAACATTCAGATCATAGCACAAATAACTCTGAGTTATAACACTCACAATAACAATGGACGACAGAAGTATTTGATTCTCAGACGTGGGAGACGCTTTTATCCAGACATTAAATGCGGTTGTATGAGTATCAGATATCAGTGCAAACTCAACAGCAATTAATAACAGGAGCTGGCTCAAAGACGACACTTTCAACAAATACTTGTGTGAACCCACCGCAGAGAGGCCAGGTGGAGCCAACACTTTCATGTAAGCCACAACAATAATTTTGGTTCCTCAGATGTAGGAATGTTTCCATTTGACTTCCAGCGAGGCACACGTCTGTACTGACTGCTGAATGATTAATATAAGGGCTCAGAAATGATGTCACTGTGATGGTGAAGTTTATTTGATACAAATCATGAAAAAAAAAAAAAAAACTGTCGGAAAGTAAAGTTGCTGAGAAGATTCTTCTCCAGTTCTGAGAAAAGTTGTTTTAACTTTTAGAGTGAAAAATAGGCATAAAAAAAATCTTCATATGCAGAAACACATACATTTTTAGAACATCTGGTAAAGATGTGTTAAAAAAAAAACTCACTAATACACTCACTAGTTGACGCAGTACAAGATGTTTTAGCCTATTCCTATAGACACTTTTTTATACAATAGATAAATGCAAACATTTGAAAGTTACAAAGCTGAGCTTTTAAGTGCTTTGGACAAAAGAGAAAAAAGTTTAAGGTTTGTTTAAGTTAGTAAGACAAAGAAAAAATATGTGAAAAACCAACTCAGCCATTAACTCTGGTATGATATATGTGATGCAGTAAACCTCTTTCAGCTACATATTCACATTATTTAACATTTTTTTAATGTATTCGCCAGAAACTGGCTTCATACAATGCTTTTATGACACATTATGTAGTCCTGCTCAGTGTATTCTCATTATTAGTTCGTATGAAATCGTACGAAAAGTTATGCACAGTATTTCGTACGTTTTTGACGTTTTTTTCGTCGTATTTTTACGTCTTGCCTCGAGACAAGATATCCGTGTGCATGTGCATCTTACGCACCATTCAATAACATAAAATTTAACATACAATTAACCCTAACCCTGACCCTAACCCTAACCCTAACATACAAAACAGCAAGCAACCTAGTGAGAGACATCATGAAGTAGTTATTGCACTGTCCGTCCTAGTTTTACATCCGTCCGCGGATCTGCTTTTTTCGTCTGTCTGGCTGTGCATGCTCACTGATATGTTTTTCGAGGAAAAACGTCAAAAACGTATGAAATACTGTGCATAACTTTTCGTACGATTTCATACGAACTGATAATGAGAATACGTTGTCCTGCTGGCCTAGTAATTCTTACTTTAATTTTTTTAAGATTATGCTCAATTTGTTAATAAATATAGCCTTTCTATGTATGTTTACCATAACAATATCATGTGACCAGGATTGAGTCACTGCACATGGAAACAGTTGGTCAACAAGCTGAAGCGCTGAAGGCGAGGGACCGCGTTTGGAACTCCCACGATAGTTGCAATAAAAGAGAAAAGTCTAAGATCAAGTGTAAAAAAAGGCACCGGAAGATCTTAACTCCAAGAGGGATAAAAGTCGGGTTGCACTAGGAAAAACAGTAATACCGTTAGAGTAAATTAAAACTGGATTTCGCTGCAAATTTTATAGATACGTGAGTTAATGTGCTTGCTAATAGTGCTAGTGCTTTTAATTCCTATCCTGCTTTTGGTTTTCTGTGAGGCATTTTAGCACAGTTGAATTATTTTATCAAAATCCGCTAGATTTTGGTGTTGATGGTATTGGCATATAATGTTAATATGTACCTTTAAATACAAGAAGCCTTTAATTTAAAATCTAGGTCCCTCAGTAATAAAATAAATCTGCTCAATGGCCTTTTGGGTCATCTGACATTAATGCTCTAAAAACATTAGAGAGACAAATATTCAAAGACCTCTGTCCCTGGAAAGATCCAGAATTGTAACTAGTAGAAAATATGACTAAAAACTCTAATATATTGCAAAAACAATTTATACTTTGTATTGAAAGTAGGAATTAGTAATAATTAAAGGCTGTTTGTCACAAAATAAAACAAAATAGGTGAAGCAGCATTTCATTACCACCAGAAGCTTTTGTTTTTGTGGTAACTGATCCTAAAGTCTGTGTCATCCACAACATTTCAGGTTACAACCAATTATTGTTTGAGTTACAAGGAAAATATTGTTGCTTTTCTTTGCCTCTCTCTTATCTCCTAATTTCTATTTTGCCCTCTTCCTAAGCACGTTTACCAAATGCCGTGGCCCTGAGCATGACCCAAAGTGGCACCAAAATAAGGAAGGAAGGAGGGTTAAGTGGAAAATGTGTAAAGACCTGGGGACAGATTTAGGGGCCTGGTTGGCGGTGGCCATGAGGGGGTTCCCCAAGGATCAGCCCAGGTGCAGGGCCTTAATAAGGATGGTGGAATTACAGAGAGGGGAGCAAACTTTGAGTTTCCTATCCCGATGTGAAGTCTCACTCAACACAGTGGCCCTTTTAGACCTAGGATTAGTTTCCTCTTCCAGGTTTAGAGGCAGGATGCTGACCCTAGAGCCCACGCCACCCCCCCACTACCTGAACATTAGAGATAGTCTTGTTTCCCTAGGGACAGATAAGGCTGTCGCTCCTCTTGTTTGTAATGAACCCAGCTTGCTCTTCTCACAAAGGCAAATGTACCCATCTGGCAGGCTGAACAGGAAGCTTTTCTCTCCAACCAGACCTATTCATCCCAACTTTGTAATACAACGTTCTTCATGCTAGGTTGCCTATGTTTGTCTTTAACCATCAGAGAAACTATCATGTTTTTTTAACACAACAAAAACCCTCATGAATCATCTCCAATGCATGATAAGTTGTGTTGATGTCTCTCATGCATTATAAAAGGGTGTTTGCTCCATGGCTGAGAGAACTCCACCCTTTTTCAATTGCAAAAAACAAAACAGATGAACAGATAAATATTAACAGCGCAGATGTAGCGCTGCATCATCCTTTATTTTAGTGTTAGAAAAATAGGAAACAGTTATGTGCTTGCATTTAGTACATGGTTTATCCACTTTTTTTAATCTAATATAGCTCTGTAACTGCATTCGGTACAGACAGAGGTTTAAAGTGTTTTTCTTTGTATGTTCCGGTTAATTTCAGAACCCAATGTTTGCCACCAAGCCTTACCCATGACCAGCTGGATGTTTTATCCCAATTATGCTCAAGCTGACAATGTGTAGTTTCACAGGGCATCCGCCCCCTTCGGATTCAAGGAAGATAAGCATGTGGGTGGGGGAGGAATGGACCTCAAGTGGTGAAAGGGTGTTTGCAGCCTAAGAATGAGGCTATGGTTTTGCCCACACCTTGTCTGCGGGTTTTCACCCTCTTTCCCTTGTTCCTGCACTTCTCTTCCTGGTAAGGGTGTGCTGCTAAGCTGTGCTATCTGTCCTCATATCTTCATTTGCTTCCTCACACCTGTTGATAAATGGCATCCTCTCCTGTCAACAGCCACCCAGTAGTTAGTGACTTGAAAGAGTCCAAAATATTCTCTGAACGTGTCTTGTGCTATTTTTAGCTTCTGATCTTCCTCCTTCATGCAAATTGTCAGGAAATTTTCTATGGAAATCTTTCCTTGTCTGTTTTCTGTTAATTAAAATATTCAAGCTTTATAATTGTAGGTGGAGTAATTAACAAATTTTTTTTACTTAAGTAAAAGTACACATTTCCCTATTTAAGTGAAAGTAAGAAAGTACAGAATTCTGCATTGTACTCACATGCAGTTACAAAAGTAAGAATAAATGTTTACCTTACTGTAGATTATAAAAAGGGAATCTAAAATATTTATTCCTTAAACAATTTTCTCCAGCTGTCAATGGGCGAGAGGCGGGGTACACCCTGTACAGGTCACCAGTCCATCGCAGGGCAACACAGAGACAAACAGGACAAACAACCATTCACACACACACTCACACCTAAGGAGAATTTAGAGAAGCCAATTAACCAAACAGTCATGTTTTTGGACTGTGGGAGGAAGTCAGAGTACCTGCAGAGAACCCACGCATGCTCATGGAGAACATGCAAACTCCATGCACAAAGATCCTGGGTTGGGAAGCAAACCCAGAACCTTCTTGCTGCAAGGCCACTGCGCCACTGAGCAGCCCAAAATACAACAAACCATTCCTCAGCAAATAAAATTGGTGACCATCTTCTTTGTCCATTTTATTGGTATGAAATATAAACTTAACTTGTCCTGCATGAACAGTCCAGACAATGCATGACTAGCTTAATACACTATTAAGGTTGCAAATAGCATCATCATTGAAATAGAACTTGAAGCATAACCAAAGTAAAATTTTTAAATCTAATAAAATCTAATAAAATCTTGACGCTATTAAAACAACAAATGCCCTTTTGGGTCCAAAGAGGACTCCTGCAGTCAAAGAAGCAAACAAGCAGGTGGGGAAGTGTTGAACTTCAGTGACAAACTGAAGATATAAAGACATCCATGGTATTAGCTGGACTGGCCTGGTATGTTTGTGGGGGGGTGTACCTGTCTAGCCCTCAGAGTGAGGACCATTTTTCCAATTTCACCATCGGATTGAGGACCAGTTGTTGCAAAGTGAGGACATTTTGCCGGTCCTCACGTGCTATTTTCCTAATTGTTAGGTTAAGGACTAAGGTGTCAGTTGTGTTGGGGTTAGGGTGATGTATGCATTGGCAATGGTTAGGTTTAGGGTTAAGGCATAGAAAGGATTGAAAATGACTGAAAATCAATGGAAGTAAAAGGGAGTCAACACATGGTCCTTACTACAATGGTAGAACGATTATGTGTGTGTCTGTGTGTGTGTCATTAGGGCAGGGATGATAAACTGGTTCCAGAAAGGGCCGTGTGGCTGCAGGTTTTCTTTCCAACCAAGCAATGGCTCACCAGACTCCAGTCAGAAAACCTGCAGCCACACAGCCCTTTCTGGAACCAGTTTGACATCCCTGCATTAGAGTAATCTCATTCTTCAAAGGAGCAGACCAAACCTCTAAAAACTCCAGGCAGCTCCATGATAGGTTGCTCGTTCAGATGGCTTTTCATTATTACCAGTTCTATGGAAGAAAAACAAAAAAAATCATCTTATAATTTCCCATGCATAGCATATCATTTTCATTAACATAATTAAATAAACATTGCAGAACTAGATTAAAACATTTATTGCTTCTATTTGCTAACTCTTTGCATATCAGTTTACATTTACACCAGGAGGAGAATATTTATTTTCATCAATAAATGAAAAAGTATGAACTAATCACATTAAGTCACGATGCCTGGATAATTACGTTACTCTTGTTTCACTCAAAGATATATCGCACAATAATTCATGCAGTTGAAATTACACAAAGTATAATAGTTCAGTTGACAGAAGTGCAGCCTGTTCTCTCTAAACAGAATTGACATAGATGACTATCGCTGGAACATTGTTATGTAAAATGTATATATAATCCAATACAAAAAGAACATATGAAATTGTATAAAAATGAAAAATGGAAATTTGTTAGAAAATAAAAGTACAAATAAATATTATTATTTTTAATAAAAAATAAAATCTGAAATACTCTAATAACATTTATTCATTTATAACTTTTTCAATGTTTAAGTTCTGGATTGCAGTTGTTCAATTTCAATTTACAAAATCAGTTTCCTTTTTTCTCAATTTCTGTTTAAAAACATGATTGCACTGCAAAAACTGAAAAGATAACTGGGTCTGTTTTTATTGAAATGCATTTTTCCATATTTTCCCTTGATTAGAGCAGGTAAATATGAAAATTCATAATAAGATGATTTATATTTAAAATAAGAAAGCAACTGCATTAACTTATTTCAAATGCATAAAACCCATTTGCAAATGATCTTGTATATCTGGTTAAATTGGGGGCGATGCACTATGCAATATATTTGAAATGTGAAGCTGATGACAATAAACAAGTCTTGGAAGGAGGCTTTGAAGAAAAGTATGTTTTGATGAGGGAGAGGCTGAAGCAGGCCCAACAAATATGGTTATGATATTGATAAATGATTCACTCGTTTTCTGTCCTTTCCA
Organism: Cyprinodon variegatus; assembly: GCF_000732505.1. Lineage (NCBI taxonomy): Eukaryota > Metazoa > Chordata > Actinopteri > Cyprinodontiformes > Cyprinodontidae > Cyprinodon > Cyprinodon variegatus. The sequence goes on from NW_015150726.1 coordinate 1,056,786, forward strand.
GATTCAGCCCAGATACTTGGGAGGACAAGGAGATCAGTGGAGACAAGAGCAACAAATCGAAACCTAACCAAGACGGGAAGAGGCAGAGACTTACAAATACTGTCTCTACTGTCAGTAGAGGAGAGTTTAAAACACAAAAACAGGGCCACTAACACATAGATGAAAACCAAAACATCTGAAACCAAAGAGAGAAGACAATATCTGAGAGAGACTCATGGGAAGAGGTGAGAGTTAAATACCTGAGCTCACTTGTGCAGATAAAGGCTGATAAGGAGCTGCAGGGGTAGAAGAGGGTACATACCTTAACGTCAGCTGTCGGGTCACCCAGAAAGACGTTATGATGAGACAATGTGGGAGGAGATTACCTCTTAGATGTAAAGCAAAGATTTTGGAGTCAGAGTGATCAAAGTTTATCACGTCATCATCAAAGGAGGCTTATGCACATTTAAACGAATAAACTACTTGGATTGCACACGAGGCCTTGATGTTTTCATATTCTTTATATTTATGAAGTTTTACAGATTTTTAAAAAGTCTGTGGATCCAAAGATATGTGTTGTGTTTATGTAAGTAGTAAGTTGTTCATAGGTTGAACTGTGATGCTCTGTCTCATTTGGCTTCATTGCAAAGGAGAAAAGGAGAACTTCTGGGAGTCGGGATGTTGACTTTGAAGCTTTTTCTATTTTCATAATTTTGTGTCTCTTATTTGATGTGATCTAATTATTTCTTTCGTTAACATCTGTGTGTTTATTCAAAATGAAAACATGTTGAGCTATTTACTTTTGATACAGTTAGCCTTACATCCCATGTCTCTTTCTCTCTTAATTTCTACTCTCCTCTTTTTCTGTTGTTTTCTGTTAGGCCCAGACCCGCTCAAGCATTAAGAAAGAAAAACCGCCAACAAGACATCATCAGCTCCAAGATAGCCTATTGTTGGAGTGTTGTTAATGCTATATAAGTTGGTGTCATTGTGGATGTGTGAGTGTGTTTAAAACAATGGCGATCTAAAGACTTGTGTCACAGGGCTGAATGGAGGGGGCGGGGTGCTAACAGCTTGAAACAGGTTTCATGGTTCTGCGACTATTTCAAGTTACAAATGTGTGAAGAGAGGAGTTCTTAAAGAGCTGATCATACTTGCTTTTAGATCAAATAAGGTATCAAATTAAGTTTAGGTGAATTTGCTTGGTAACCAGGGTTTCACAAAATAAAGCTTGGTATATACTCTGTAAGAACCAAGAAATGTGTTTTGCCTCAAAATATTCACAATTTAGAAGAAGTTAAGCTACCAAAGTGTAATACAAATCTCTGTCCAAATCATTGATTGAGAGGATAGAAAAATGCTTTGAATTATATAAAGGAGACATCATACAAATATACATGCAGTACTTTCTCACCTCCAAATCCAGCCAAACCTTAAAACCGATTTGTAACAGTTCAGAGAGGTAGGAATTCCTGTCCCTAAAACAAAAAAGGAAAATCATATACACTTAACAACATCCAACCAATTCTTGACCAGTCGCACAACTTTCCTTGGGCTCCTTACAAGAAAACGGTTTTGTGTCGAGAACAAGCGATGAGAACCCTCAAGACAGAGACACCAGAATGAAGTGACATCATTTTGTTTTTTAGTTTTGTTGCTTTAGTAAGAGCGTGTAGCTGTATCTAAGCTATAGGCAGGAAAACTAGATAATATCAGGAAGGCAAAGCACAAACATTTCAAGCAAAAATGTAACTTATCTAGAGATTTCATAAAAATTTAATTGTTAGGATTATTATCATTGAAGATGTGTTATTTAGCATAGCTAGAGCTCTGATAAATAATTTTTAAGTGGCGCTTCCCATACAGGACAGTGTTGGAAAAGGTGGTTGCCTTACCTGTGGCTTGTTGAGGAGTGTCTGCCTGTTCTCTTCACACCTGTCCATTCAACATTCTACTCCATGATTATGTAACCTACTCATGCAGAACAGTTAATTAGCACATTAAGGTGACAAACAATGAGTTTCAAACCATATTAAATAGCACACACATTTTTTTATATTTGAGCCATGACCATCAGAGTTGCATGAAAAAAAACGCTTGACTATCTCCCTCAACACACAATAAAACACCTCTGTCCCAGGGTAGTTAACTACACAGCAATTAATGAAATTGGTTCCTCAAAACCTTTGATGAAAACATTGTTGGCAATACACCTACACTTACTCCCACAGTGTTGTGTTTTCCCTTAAAATAACTTTGCACGTTACAAGTTTAACATGACTTCGGAAAAAAAACTCTGAAAATCTGATATCAAGCAATCAGGTAGTCTCTCTGTCTCACTAGACAGGTCGGCTGATACATTATTTGACATGATCCTGGGATTGACTCTAGAGCAGACACAATCACAGTCAGACAAAGGTAAGTCTTTTCAGAGTTTTATTTTCAGAAAAATCACAGAGTTTGGTAATTGTAGAAAGGGGCGCACAAGGGAGGCTCTGATTGGATCGTTTTAGGGAAAGAGACTCATTGAATAATTTGGCTTCAGGAAGAATCTTTGTATGAAGAAAGGTTGTTTGGCTTTTACAGTTTTCTCATGCGGTGATAGGTCAGAGAGAGGTAGACTGAGTCGTTCGGTGTGAGTGGGAAGCCAACCTGGATTCAGTGACTCACTTCTCTTTCTTGGGTGGGTGGACAGGCAGGTGAGCTGCAGCAGCTCCAGCACAACTGGAAAAGAGGAAGACAAGGAAGGTAAGGACACAACAAAGATTTCAGGTTAAGAGGGGCTAGCGGGTAAGTTACCTCGGAGTGGAACTTACCCGACTGGCATCCGTCCTGGGAAATCCGCTCCTCTAAATACTGCCTCCTGATTGCAACGAAGTGTAAGAGAAAGTTAGAGACAAGCACCCAACACAGAGACCCACATTATTATCTTAAAGTCGTAGGGAAGTCATATTTAAAGGTCAAATCATTCTGGCCAGTTAGTTATACGTCAGCTTGTACACCTATCGATGCTTCTGCTGCCCTGGCATCCTCTTCCATCTTGGTCCCTGCTTTCCTTCTCTAAATAAAAAATGTATGACAAAGGAGACACATTGACGACCTCCAACACAAAACTCTCCTCCTCTTGCATGTTTCCGCTGTCCACAGTGTTCCTTGACAATGTAATTTCTAAGTCACCAATTTAGTGCTATTTGGTCCCAATGTAATTTCCCATTGGGAACCTACAAGCACTGAGTTGCTAACTGGTTAGCAAGATGCATCTGGCAAAATGGCTACAACCAAACTTACTTGCGAAACTTCTGCCACAACAATCCCGCCCTCCAGATAAACGACCAATCACATTCCCTTTATTCACTTGTGTAAAGTCATGAATCACTCAGGAGGATTTGGAAATGCAACGGTTGGAACAGCCGTTTCCCTATGACTTTAAATATACTTTCTTTAATTCAGTTCAATTCAGTTTATTTATATAGCACCAAATTCACAACACATGTCATCTCAAGGCAATTTACAGTTCAACCAGATCATACAGTCAAATTGAGTCAAAGTTTTCTATCTAAGGAAAACCAGTTGATTGCATTGACTCATTGCCTCAAATACAATCCCTCACACTAAGCATGCTTGTAGCGACAGTGGAGAGGAAAACTCCCTTTTAACAGGAAGAAACCTCCAGCAGAACCAGGCTCAGTGTGAGCGGCCATCTGCTGAGGCCGACTGGGGTTCAAGGAGACAGAAGCAGAGACACAAAGCCACGCAGACGAGCTCCGAGCCAGCTCCCATGCCAGAGGACGAAGAGAGCACATCCAGCCAGTCAAGGTCAGAGAAACAGGACCAATCTGGAAAACAGGCCGATCTCCAGCATCTATAAACAAGGGTGTTGATGGAAGCAGCACAGCTGATGTTTCTCTCCAGGATGGTGTCACAGCCAAACAGGAACAGAAGAGGCAAAGCTACTCTGAGGAAAAGCAGAGAGAGCATAACGTTAGAGATTGAACTAACAGATTCTGCAGAATAGGAGAATAAAGAGAGAATCAAGCAGAATGATGAAATGGGGGTCCCTATAACCTCCAAAAGTCTAAACCTATAGCAGCATAACTATAAAAATTACACAAAAAAATGCAAAAGAAATTACTAAGAAAAGACACATAGCCTTTCCTCTTAGTGAAGGTAATGTGTCACACACACACACACACACACACACACACACACACACACACACACAAACACACACACACACACACACACACACACACACAAAAATCCATAGCATTAAGTTGAAGAGGATTAGGGATGGGAATCAAAAACTGGTTCCTGTTCAGAACCAGTTCCGTGTGTTCCAATTCCATGGCACTTTTTGGCAGCTCACCAAACGATACTCTTAACACTTTCAGGTAGTACCAGAGCTCAGTGCCTGGCAGCATGGTTTACGTCACGTTTTTTACGCAAGTTACACACACAGCATTCAGTAAGAAAGTACGACGTGACCAGGCGTAAGTCTAGAAAACCAAAACAAAAAAATACGGGAGAAAATACATCCAACATGCAGAAACACCTCTGGACAGAACCAGGGGCATGTCCAGACATTTTTGATAGGGGTGGCACCAGTGGGGCACTGACTTATGCAGGGGTGGCATGAAGTATGAGCAGGACC
>NW_015150726.1:1062480-1083409 GCF_000732505.1 Cyprinodon variegatus
CTACTCACATATTTCACAACGTCGCGCCAGAGACGTGCTGCTTTCTGATAGACTGGAGTATTCACCTGTAGGTTCATCAACGTTTTCTTCGCGCCTTCTTCAACTTCAACTCAAAACAAGAGCGCATTTTACGTTCAGTGCAGTGGCCCGCCTCTGACTGGGCATATAGCCAATCATATTTTAAAATTTTGGGGTGGCACTTGGGGTGGCCAATCAGATTTCAGGGGTGGCCTGTGCCACCCAAGGCCACTCCCTGAACACGCCAGTGGACAGAACATGGCATACATTTTAACAAATGCCATGTTAAAGTTAAGACCAGCATGGAAGGTGGTAAGTAGCTAGTTTTATATCACTGGCTGTGCTTAATGTGGTTCCTAGTATATCATATGGCATTTCTGGAAATAAACCAATTTCCCACCTCTCTTTGGGGTTATTAAACATGCTACGAAGTTGTTCCGCGGTTCAGGAAGTGAGAGAAAGGTGGCGCTTGTTTATTTAAATCAAGGGGAGATGAGGTTATTTCCTGAAATTGTACAGTATTTCATTACTTAAATGGATGCCTTCTCCATTGGATTTAGATGACTCTGACAAGACGGGTAGCATGGCTGGTTTAGAGTCTGGCAGCTCCCGTTCACTGCCTTCTGTTTTCACCGACGCAGGCAGAAATAGAATATCCCAGGCAAAAGTAGACAAATGTCACCGTGCACTTACAAAGTTCATTGTTTCACAGAATCGATAAGAGAATCGATAAGGAATCGAATTCTTCTGCAGAATCGATAAGGGAATCGTGAAAATCTTATCAATTCCAAACCCTAAAGAGGATCAGTATGCTTGAAAGTTGGACTTTAGAGTTTCGGCTGTTACTAGACCAAGTCCCAATCAGGAATCTTTTTACCCCCTGTTTCTTGTACAGATGTAAATGTGATGTACAAGCCACATCAGAGTAACAGTGTTGGTCCACTGGGGGTATTCAAGCTTAAAAGCTATGGCTGGAACCAAATATCTCAAATCAGTGGGGACCTCTAAGTTGTGGCAGTAGTGTGTCTGCGGTCACCATAATAAGCGCCAAAATTAAATAGTGCTAGCAGTTAGGAAGGAGCTAGGACGAAGAACATGTATTATTTGAAAAAGTATAATCTGTGTTAGTTTCTTATTTTTGTTAAGCTCCTAAAGGCAATGTGTTATGCAGAACTGAACTGACAATGTTTTGTCAGTATTAGAAATTAAATGTTATCTTGCCTATAATAATATGAAATAATATGAAAATGTCTTTTCCCATATTTATTTTTTGTTCTGTATTTAGTGGAAGGAACTGTGTTGTAACTAATATTCATGTACTCTTCACACTTCTATAAAAGTATTTTTTCAAAGAAATTGCATAAAATATCAGGGGTTTTTAAAAATATTTTAACTAAACCCATCTGATGCATGAATAACCTTAATAAATGGATTAAAATAGTTATTTTATTCAGTTCAAAAATACTTTATTAATCCCAAAAGGATATCAAAGCCTCGTGAGCTGTTTTTGGTCATACTGTAATAGTTGTTTTTTTCTCTCAGTCTAAGTCTGAAATGTTAAAGGTATTATGGAGGATCTCTCAAATTTTTTAAAAGACCTGCCCTCTCCACAAAAATCTGAGTGCGAGAGTATGAACGAGCACCTTTCTCCTTGAGCACACTCTTTTTAAAAGTTCATCGCTCATACCAGCTTTATGTCTCCGAACTAACCCCCAAATCCCTCAATCACTATATAGACCAGGGACTTTATAGTGAACTCAGTCAACTTACTGTTCGGACAGATGATCACCTCCCCATTGGTCCACTGCGTGGTGTCTGCACCATCTATGTTGATGCGGCCCGCTCTGACAACATATCCCATCTTACTTTGCCAGGAGAGCTCTCGGCGCATTCTGGGATATATCTGCCTCTTCTGAGGCCTCTCATTTCTTCTCATACACTTCGTAGACACTTTTTCTCTTACGACCCTTGGACATTTTCAAGAACTGCCGGGAGAAAAGTGAGCTTCAATGACTGTCTGAAACCGTAGCTCACCACAAGTATACGCCGGAAAGAGCGCATGTGCAGAAAAAGACAGCTAAAGCATACACTGTGCGATGTTTTCTATCATTGCACGCAGCTACAGCTCAAACTGTATGACAAAACCGCAGGGTTTAAAAGTCCACAGCTCAAATTAATATTCTCACAGTGTGTGTCCGACTGAATTTCAAACGCGTTTGATTTTCTCCTGACCTTAAAAATACTGACTGGGAGATGGTCGTGAGAGGCAGATTGCCCCTCGTTACCCCCTGTATATTACACTACGCACAATCAGGCTGAAAGTCGGCCTGATCAAAAAATTCTTTCATGGCTGATGAATTGGCCCAAAAAGGGCAAAATATCGTGCATGGCCGGCTTAACGGGAAAAGCATGCTGGACGGTCTTAAGTAAACATATCACCAGACTGACTGACAATTATGAGGACCACTTATTCAGATGATCCACCAGGAAATGAAAGATCATCCTCTATACCTTTAAGCAAATATGTGCTTTGAGATGTGTTTGGTTCCTAAAAAATAGGCCTAAGATATGATTTAAATCAGTCAGTAACAAGTTAATCAGCAGAAAACCCTGTTTCTGTACTCTGACTGCTACCTGTAATATCTATTGTGTGAGAATATAATCCCTTTGTATTATCAGTCGGAGATCCTGTCTTGAAGTTTGCTGTTTGGTTCCAGGGAGGCACATCTAGCTTAACCTACTTGTAGACCTGCAAAGCTGACACCAGCAGCCTCCAGGGGATGACAAATGGAAAAAAAGGGCCCTAAGATGGATGAAGCACAATTACCCGAGGTAACAAATGTTCCTTATGATTTATGCCCAGCTCGAGTTGCTTTATTTTCACATTGGTACAATCCAGGAGGAAGACAGTGGTGCTGGTGGTGCAAACCCTGGGGCAGCTCTGCGCTGATGCTCAGGCAGGGAGCGCTAGACGTTGACTAATGGGCTATATGAGACCACCGCCATTGATATTTACCTCATTCCTCCTTACCCAAGCACTGTCTCAACAATGTTACGACCCGCCATCACTATTTAGGTTTGCTTTTTTTTCTACCTCTGGTATGGGTGATGCCAAGGGCCCCTTTCGCTCATCTTTCCTAAAGGCCCACCCATTGGTGCCCTGGGGCAAAGGAGTTGGAGGCAGAAGGTGAGAGGGAGACGGAGAGGGGACAAGGTCAGACCGAAAGCTCCAGGCATTGTGAAGAAACACACACTCTTCTGTGTTTTCACTTGTCTGGTTGATGAAGTATCATGCTCCCGACATGACTTAAGAAAAAAAAAGATTTTTTCAGCTTTAGTCTAAGGTGTGATGGAAATAAATTACACTCATAAAAGATCTAGAGATATGGCTTTTTCAGACTTTTAACAACTCAGAGGTAGTTTGGCTTGAGGGTGTAAAAACAGGAATTCTGAGCTTTTTTTTGAAGTTATGCCTTACATATTTATTTTTTTTAGCCTTGTGTGAAACATTTAATTCTGGATTTAATAGTCCCTTTGTTTTAGTGGTTGTCAGAATCTATAGGTTTGTTCAAAATGATTTAAACTTTTATCATATAAAACTAATTTCCTCTGTTACTATGGTGCATTTCTCAGTGCCTTGATTTTGATTGATTTTGATTTTACCATAACCTTGTGTCAGTTATTTTAATTCAAATTTATAGCTCTCCTTCAAATAGTACAAGCTAATTAACTCCAGGTTGAACCCTGAGGTCATGTGGAAGCTCTCAACTTAATTGCTACATATGAGTTATGTTATTCCCTATTTGGTATCTTGGCAGTGCTGTATGTGGAAGTCTAGAAATTGAAAACACAGTTGCACATTGCTGAAAACGTTTTCTGAATCTTTGGCCCAGGTGCTTTATCTCAAACCCAGCACTCAACCGGTGCCATCAAACATCAGACATATGATCCATATTTAGAAACAGAGCAGAGGGAGCCGTATGTTTCTGTTCTGCCCGACGGATGGAAAAATAACCAGAGGGATGTTTTCATTAAGACAGCCTTAATTTTGAAATAATTTAATAATAATTTTAAATAAATATTCCCAATTATTAGAGGATCTTCTTCACAGGAGGTAATAGTTTCTTAGTTTGCTGTAACTAATCACCTAATTGAAAAATGGCTCCGCTGAGACTTATGATTCAACAGAGGCGTGACAAAATGTTAGAGCTAATTACTAAATTGAAACCATTACCCAGGGCAGCTGTGAAAATGATAAATTACGCAGAACAATTCAACAAGGTCAACTCAGCGGTGCAATTTACTAATAAATATTGTTCAGTGAATTATGATTTACTTGATGAATAATAAACAATCAAACTGAATGATGAAGTTAAACTTGGATCAGGTTTCTTCTTAAAACAATGTTTGCAAGATTTTTTGCTTGATTAATGCAGTTCAACATGTAATGCCGTATTTGTACAAAACACTCATAAAACAATAGTTTGAACCATCATGTACAACATTTGAGGATCATCTTTTCTTAAAATGTAAAATTTGAGTTAGACGTAATGTGTTATTGGTTTTGCCAGTTTAAGTAAAATATGTTGTTGATTTAATATGTTCCGATAACGACTGTCTGTGTTTAGACCTGACCCTTACACCCTTTAAGCTTTAAGTTTTACACCTGAAATTAAGATCTAACCTCAATAACTCAATAACTCTCAGCTACCAGTTCAGGGTGTTTAACATCCTATGAAATGGAAGCTATGTCATCACTAAAGGCTTTACATTATCAAATAAGATTCCATCAGTTAGTCCATTGAAATCGTTGGTTGAATCACTTATTAATGCAGCCAATTTATTAAACCAGTTTCAGATTACCTTGAGTATATTTTTTAAGATGTATTTTTTAACGCTAATGATTATACAAAAATATGTTAAATCATTATAAAGGAAAGGAGGAACTTCTTAATGTTTATCTCATTGACATTTGAACAAATACCTGAAAAAAAATCATTCCACTGTCAGTATAGCAAAGGTTTTGTGATATTTATGCCTGTTTTAAAAAACTTTTAGACCTACAGTATTGACAGTGACTGACATCACAGTCTCTTTATAATATAAGAAGATTTTAAATAACAGCAAAATATTAATGGTAATAGGTAATTTATGGCTCTTTCAAAATAACAATGAAAAAAAACATGAGACCAACTCTCAACAGGAAAGGTTAAATGTTTTCAACTTTTTAACATTTAGTTATGAGCTAAAATTGTAGGACTACACAGTGCTAAAAAATGTCCAATAAAGAAAATATTTTTTAGCCATGTGTATTTAAAGCAAACAACACATTTAATGACAGGTTTGATTGAAGTTGTTCATTGTATAAACAGATCACTGCAATAATGGCTCATTTACTGTTGATGCTTTTTACAAGTTTATTATCAATGGCAATAACAGTAAATGGCATTTGTGTAATTCAAAGTCTTAATGAGTACCGACTTACTTCAGACTGTCCAATCAGCATTATTACTAATATCAAATTATTTAGACAGAAGTTGAGTTGGTTTGCATAGCAGAATTAAGTCATGAGTGGGTTAAAAAAAACCTGCCTCTGTAAGTCTGGATTATGTCGTTGTCTTGTTCTTGTTCTTCCACATACCTTTCAGATGGAAAAATATTCTCTTGACATTTCTGGTTTCCCTGCAAATAAAAAGTGGCATTAAAACCTTCAGTGTTTAGCGATTAGGAGTAAGCCTACTGTTATTATGTTAAATAATTAAATACGCTAAGAGTTTCAGGGAATTCATATTAACAGAAATAAATTCCAATGTTTATACAAAACCCACTATAACTTACACTTGGTGTTTTCGTTGAAACCTGAGCAGGAAGTGGCTCTACGCTCATTAATTTTTAAGAAGGACGTATTCGTCATTTTACCAACAGGCTGTTTGTTTACACTCCTCCACCAGCTTTCTGTCGCTCTTACTACGTCACAGTCAGTTGCGCTCAGTGGTCAGAGCGTTGACCAATAGGCACAAACATGGTTTGAAAGACAACAGGTTGTTCAACAATCTCCCGATGTCTCATTCATCGGGACCAGACTAAATTACACATTTAATCTCACATTTAGTCTGGTTTATCAGGCTAAGATACCATAATAACAGAGACACAATTCAGTAAATAGTTTTTAGCTTTGTTTTGTATTTTTCCAATGCTTGCTGTTTGAACAGAATACTTCAAATTACAATTATGGTGTTTGATAAAGTACTGAGAACTACTGTCTGCATATTAGCTAATAAAAGTTTAGAAAAATTACCAAATCAGACAACAATAGTACAGTCACAGAACTCTTATGGATGAGATGTAGTCTAAGAATAGGCAGACTATTAGCAACCCAACATCTTCCTAAGTTTTAAGCATATGTACAATTACATTGGACACAAAGAGTGCCAGCTGTGTAGCATAGGAGAAAGCAAGTGCAGGCAGACAAGAAGCAGAAGTGGATGGAAAGGTGGCAGAACCAGGAAACCCAAAGTGTAATATTCAAATAAAAAATAACAGACCTGAGTCAGCTTGAACTCGAAGGGAATAAAAACTGAAGAGTGATTTCTGGAACAATACAGAAGATGGAGAGACTGTTTAATAAAGCGAGGGCTGCTTAGAGAGAAAATGAACAATGAGCAAAAAGTTAATCCGTTAAAAACGAGCAAGACTTTTGCAAAATTGTAACCTACCTGCCTTCTTTTGTTTATTAAGAAGATATGTGCTCCCTTAGCACAATTCTACTATCATCCTTATTTTCAATATTCATCATGAAAAGACAAAATAAAAAAATATATATTTTTATGTTCACCCTCTAAGTGTTCTTTCTATATACACTGGTTGTTGTTTGAGCTTTTTAAATAGGATGGAAGCAATGAAACCATGAAAAATTTTAATTTCTTGTTTGTACTTGTTTCTGATTCTTGTTATAATTATGTTTCAATTTCTTAAGTGAATAAAAAAAATCCCTTCACGAGACATTGTACAGGGATCCTTTGTGACCCCTTTAAATCAATCAGAATTTGAAATTAATCCAACTGAGGCTTTCCTTTTTGATGTATGTCCTCACAAATGTCTTCCTACACTACACTGGCAGGCAGTCAGGAGTATTTTACTACTCGCATGTCTGTATAGACACATTCCTTAGTATTGTAAAAATGTGCCATCCTCCCACATTAGTGTAATATTTTACAGCAAAATGTTTCCCGGGTGGAAACCGCTGTTAGTTGATTTGCAATATTCCTTCCATCTGCATGTCCTGTTCCTCTTCATGCACAGTCCGCCCCAGGAATTCACCTCAAGAAATGCTTGTCACAAACTGCTGCCCCTCATATCAGAGACACCTCTTTTCCTGTGTAACCCTGTATCAGCCTAATAGAGTCTCTAATAGACATAACCCAATGGTACACTCACTTTGTAGGAGCTAACGTTGATACCTGGGCCACAGGGACTTAAACATAGGAGAGCTTCCAGCACATTCTCCATTACTGATCTCATTCATCAGCTAGGTCATACTTTGGTTCGGAGGATTGGAGGGTAATGTGACATTGTGTGGAAGTTGACTTTTCCTGTTCTTGTTAAATGTATGACATTACACGATCCTGTGCTCTAAAATGCTTTAGCTTTATGTCATATTTCACTTTGCACAACTGGTTCTTAGTGTTGTTTACAACTGTCATATCAACAGTCAGTTAAAGTACATGTTTGGGTTCTTTAGTTGATGAAAGATCTAATCCAAAACCCCTCCTCTTCTCTTTGAACTCTACAATTCTTGCCTCCCCTGCATATTTCCTGTTTCCTCTGTTGTTTCTTATTGAAATAAGTATGAAACAGATCAAAAAAGTTAAATCCATGTTACCAGTTTATCATCACTTAGATAATCACCGACTTTCCTTTATAAATTAGCTCAAGCTCAGTCAAATTAATAGACGAGTGTGAACATCAAGTTTTTAATTATTTATTATGAATTTAGTATATCATTAACACAAACTACTTGTGCTCTGGCATATATTTCTTCCAAATGCTCCTCATCCTGAACAGGAAATCAAACCTGTGAACCAACAGTGGTGTAGGATGCAGGAGTTTGCCCTGCAACCAGATGGTAGCTGGTAGCTAGTTCAAACCCTAGCTCTTTCTCTCTGTCATTAGTGTCCTTGAGAAATTGGCCACACAATAAAATAACCTATAAGAGAATTAAACAATTGACTCTGTGAAAGAGTTAAAAAAAAAACACTAATAGTTGTGATTCGACACTTAAAAAGGTTGAATTCATCTAACACTAGCGTGTAGTAAAAGGTTCTCACTACAGTTAGTCATTCATGGTGGTGAGCTACATTCTAAGCGCAGATGCCTGAGGCAGAGTGACAGCGGTGAGGTCACAGGGTCCGCTGGTCCTCCTTTTCGATAAAGCTCATAGTTAGAGTGGCTCAGGTTATCCTGAGCTATCTCTATAGTTATGCTGCTATAGGCTTAGACTGCTGGAGGACTTAGGGACTCCTTTTCAACATTCTGCTTCTTTCTATATCTATTCTCCCATGTGTTTGTTTATTCAGGTTCTGACTTTAGACTATGCTTTTTTTCATTATTGTAGCTTCATCTGGTCTATTCCTGTTTGGGTGTGACACCATCCTGGAGAGAAATATCAGCTGTGCTGATGCCATCAACACCTTTGTTGGAACTTGTCCTGTTTTTCAGTAAAGTCATGTTTCTCTTATTGTGTCTAACTGTATGTGCTCCCTTTCATCCTTTGACATGGGAACTGGCTCTGAAGTCGTCTGCCTTGCCGTGTGTTTCCTGGACCGGGCTGCCTTTGGAGCTCATTGACAGTTGCCTTTTGTATCCCTGCTTCTTTCTGTATGTCTGCTTCTGTCTCCTTGAACCCCAGTCGACCTCTGCAGATGGTCACTCACACTGAGCCTGGTTCTGCTGGAGGTTTCTTCCTGTTAACAGGGAGTTTTGCTCTTCACTGTCGCTATAAGCATGCTTAGTGTCAGGGATTGCCTTCGAGTCAATCAGCTGGTTTTCCTTAGATGGAAAACTTTGTACCCATCTGACTGTATGATGTGGTTGAATTGTCTCTGTAAAGTGCCTTGAAATTACATGTGAATTAGCACATAGAAATAAACTGAATTTAATGGAAATAAATAATTAAAATTACATTTGATAATAATAAATAAATGTAATTTAATTGTTTGACATTATAAATGTCAAAGAATAAAAAAAAACATATTTTAAAGTAGAGGAAACTATGTGATATAACTATATGTATTTTAGGACGCTAGCATTAACCAGACTGTCTCAGTGATCTTTGTGAAGGAATGTAGGCAAAGAAATTACATTTAGATTTAATCTGACCAAAATCATTGGTCCCACATTTGTTGTGTCCATTACATTACTTTTTTAAAAAGGTAGATGTCTTTACATTTCCAGAATATGTATATATTTATTCCAATGTACAAAAAAAAATAAAATGACTTGATGACATTTTAATGGAAATTAAAACTTTTTTTAGTGGTTAAAAAAAAAAAAGTTAGATTTTTGCTGCTTTTCTGTTAAGTGTTTTTTTCTTACAGTAGGCTTCAACAATCCTCCCCTTAGCCAAGAACATATTTACCCTAGGGGAAATTGTTTGAAATACTCTACAAACACACAACAGCAGTCATAGTGAAGACAAAACAGCAATTATTCAAAAGAGAAGGAGAGAGAGAGAGAGAGAGAGAGAGAGAGAGACGTTTTAGCTGAGACACTGCAGTTTACCGTGTTTTCATGCTCACCACAGTTCTGTCTTTACATGCTCTCTTCCTCTGTTTGTATGGCACGGTTGGCAGTTTTCCTCCTGCTGATAAATGCACCTGGATTTGAGCTGTACAGTTTCCTTTGCCATTTGACTTGTTTGCATAAATAGTGTTTAACACTTGGATGATCAAAAGGTCTTTACCGACTGATCCCTCAGCATGAGAGTGCTGTTATCCCCAAAGACAACAGGAGTTCATTTGGAGTCATGTTGACACCAAAGTCTGAGTGAAAACCCGTGTCTTTGCGCCGTTGGTTTAGTCTCTGGCCTTCCAAATAGACTTGGGTACAAATGCAGGCATGTTCTTGTAGGTGTATAAACTAACTCCTAAGCCCATCTGACAGCATAGCTTGATTTTTTAAGAAGCCTTGCATGAAAGCCTCTCCACCCTGCTTTAAAGAATCAGAGGCTTCATGTAATCTCCTTTGTAATGGCAGGTTGGGATTTCTCTTTGCAGCCAGTGCCTCTGAGGCACTGTGGGCGATGTTGTTTCTGATGTGAAAGCTGTTAAGTTGTTTCCTAACATTTTAATTGGTTGATTCTTGTAGAAAGGTCCAAACAGCTAAAAGATCTGCATTTTTTTGTCTTGATGTTTAATCTTTTTTGTGGGAACATGACTGCTTATTGTGCTTATATAGCGGCGCTATTTTTATGCCAACACCAGATATGTTGGAACATTGTCAGTCTCACTGGAGTCAGAGGTAGAGTGACAGATTTAAACATTTAAATGGAAGGTCTGAAAAGTAAATTTAACATGCTAAAACATTTTGTTCAGTTCCTCTGGAAATTTGTTATTTTTTCAACTTTCATAAAGATTATACAAAAAAAATAAAATAAAAGCCTATCTTCGTTGCTCTCTTTTCCTTTTTTGTATTTTTGGCGGATAGATTATTAAGTTATGTTTATTTTTACTGTGATAGTTGCCCATAGAGTAATTAAAAAAGGGAATTAACAATGAGCCTTTTATTCTGAGTAAAAAAATGATGTAAGCCATTAAAACTAGAGGTTAGACCATTTTTATGGTTGAATAAATCCAAACCTTCCAGCTTTGAGGTCAAATTGAACAATTTTTGTTAATAAATTCCTCAATAGCTTGTAAGTGTGTTTCAGATGACTGTGCAGTTTGAAATAATGTTTGACTGCATATTTGAGTGTACAGGGTGTCTTTCTGTCACTAGCCATTCATTTTGCACAACCGTTAAGCTGTTCTTCAAAATGCTCTGTAATTTCCACTTCCTGCAACAGGTGGGTAACATGTTTTTAAAGTCCCACATGGTGATTTAATTCAAAGGCCTTTGCTGCTAAAAAGCGGCCATCGATGACCCCTCTTTGGTGTTGCTCTCATTCTTAACGTACAGTACAGTACTTATTTTTATGAGGGAACTTTTGACAGTTTGTGGGATGTAAGAAATCAGTTCCTCTCTGCCACCTTGCATAGTCTTTTAAGAGTGGCTGTGAAGTGTACTTATTCTGTATGCTCTTCCAACCTGTAAACTTGCACGGTCTGATGCCATGATTGCTGCTACTTTTGCAATGCTATCTGCAGAAAGTCCTACTTGTACTACTTTGATATTCATTGCAGTATCAGTCCACGTTTTCTATAAATACACTTTACAAATAACATGGATAATAATTACAATGCATACACCTTATGAAGGTTGTTTACAACAGTTTTCAGTGTCAGTGATTAGTCTAACAATTCTCTTGGTAAAAAAAAGATTTTTATTAGCAGCCTCTATACTAGAATGGTTCAGCAATTAGATATCTGTTGAGTGAATCACTGAATACAGCAATCAAGTCCTTTGCATGTGCCTAAACATTAAAATTCCTCTACGTCTGCCTCTATTCTGTTCTGACTCTTGAAGGAGGCGGTAACATTTCCTGCTGCTCCTGCAACTCCCTGCTCTGTCCCTGCTTTGCTGTGTTTTGTCTTTTCTGAGCCCTCTCTTCATATCACCTGAATTCAAACAATGGATCTGGTCAGCTGGTCTCTCAATGCAATTGATCCAATTTTCTCTACTGGAAAACAGGGAAAAGGGGATCCGTCCTGTCCCACCGGGGCAGAATTTGTGGGATACACCATGGACTTGTGCAATCCTTCTGTGGCACGCATGGCCTCCATATATACTGCCAACATGTCCAACAAGTTCCCTGTGATCCATCCAGTTCTCTTACAGAAGGCTTTTTTTAAAATTTACATGTGCTGAAAAAGAATGCTTCTGCAATCTTCTCTCTAACTCCATGAGGCAAACAACCTGTCTATTTTTAAGAATAGGCACAAAACTTTTCAATTTGATAAAGCTTATAGTTAGATTGGTGTAGTTTATTCTGAGCTATTGCTGCATGTTGCTTTAGGGTTAGGCTCCTGGAGGATACAGCGAACACTTTTTTAATCACTCTCCTTTATTATTTCTGTATTTTCATCTCTATTCTCTTTTTCTACAGTGTTAGTTTAACCTGTAACTTTATGTTCCTTTGCATGCTCAGTGTGAGGGATACTAAAGAGTCACTAAAAAATGCATGCAAATATCCACTGTCACTCATCCAGGAGGAGCAAATCCTGCAAAATCAGTGATTTGAGGCAATAAGCTGGGTTTTCTTTTAAAGAAAACTTTTAACCAATCCGACTGCATGATTTGATTGAGTTGTTTCTGTAGGGGTACCTTGAGATGAATTTTTTTGTGATTTTATGCTATATAAATAAGCTGCCTTGAATTGCCTTATGGCTTGTGTGATGTCACCAGAATCTAGGAATCCTATCTTGGGAGTCAAACTATCCTCAAGAAAAGGTAACCATGATGTTCTAGGTGACAGACTATTGAAGTGAGTTTGATTGATTCTAAAATAGCCTTTTAAGAAGCTTTAACATTTGTTATGGGCCAAAGCAGCAATGGAAATGCATTCCTGTTTCCACTCTGCAAACATTCAGTAGTCTTTGTGTGATTCACCTCAGAGGTCACAAATAAGCCTGTCGAGTCATCGCTGAGCCTCGTGCTGGTTGGCTGGCTGCCTGTTCTTCATTGTTGGCTGCCTAAACTCAGCAGTAGGCTGTACTGATTTTCTGTTTGGAGAGGTATTAGACCTGTCACACACACTCACACACGTTCTCACACACGAAGATGTGTTTTTTAAGATGATGGGGGTTACGGGATTAAAAGGAAGAGAAGTGAAAATTCCTGTTTGGAAGATGTGTCGAGGCTTAAGTTTCCCCCCTTCGCACATGTCACAGTGGAAAAAACTCCCAGAAAGGGGGTGGGGATCGACGCGTCAATCCCTCCGTAGGCTGAGGGTAAACACAGAAGTATTCAGTGACCCAAATAGAACTCTGTGGGTTTCTCCAACATCAGCTTGTGTTTCTGGCTTGTGTCGTTGTGCATTGTAATGTTGCCATGCAACTGTATAGCTCACACTTGCAGCAACAGTGCACCTGAGTAATTTTCTTGACAAAAAAAGCAAGCGGATCAGATGCTTTCTCATTCATGAGTGGTTTTGAATATATACCTCAAAGCCTAAACTTTAAAAAAAATTCTATGGGAATAAAGAAAAAAAAAAAAACTTAATGCTCTTTGAAGATCTTATGTGGACTGTTAATCCCAAATATAGGTAGAAGAAAGAATCTAATGTAGACAATAAAAAAACAGAACTGTCTTGTCTGTATCAGGGTTTTTTCTTGATGACTATAAGAGTTTCTTCTCTATGAAAAACGTATAGATCTGTTGGAGAGCAACAAGAGAATAAGAATTACAAAGCAGAAGCACTTGAGTGACTAAGCTCGATGTCATCGTCTAAAGGAAAGAAACCCTGCAAGGGCCTGTAATAACACAAGGAACAAGGCTCAACTTCCCAACGACTGTCAGCCAAACAATCAACTGAAATGCCTGCATGTGTCAACACCTCCAGAAAGACTCTAGCTGCCTTCACTATGTGTGAGAAATGTGTGTCGTCACCATAACCTGTAAAAGGATTCTACCTGAGGAGCATAAATCAGGTCTTGCAGAAGTGTGTTTACATATCATTTTCTGAGCTACTTCATTGTTGGAACAGTGATTTGCTCTAGTATAATCATCACAATCTAAGTTCTGTGCAGTTTTATTAGCGTAATCTTAAAATCACAAAGCAAGAGTTGGGAGAGCTGAAAAGGGATTATTTTAGGTTTTAGTTATTTGCAAATCTGTGATGCTGACATTTAAAGAGGTAGTGATCAGGATGGTTTTTGCCCCAATGCTCATAAGTCATCTAAGAAGAGATACTACATTAAAACCAATTAAAAATAATGTCATCATCAGGTGAAAGCTGTTATTTATATATATTGTATTGTTGAAGATTAATTTATTTTTATCTTATTTTCTGTTGTAAATAACTGTTACATTTGTCCATTTCTATATCTGTCAACTCTTCTGTTTGGGTCAGCTAAAATGGACATTCTTATGCTGACATAAGCCAGAGTGGCTCCAGCATCATCTTAAATGGATGTGCTGTAGGCTGCGTGAGAAAGCTTAGATGCTGACTGGGGGCTTTGAGAGGCTGACTTTAAAATAAAAAGGGAAAGTGTACAGAAGCTCACCGCCTTTTTCAGTGGGGTTCTCCCCATGAAATGGCCAAAGACGTAATGCCCTAGTAGAAGGTGAGATTTCCCTCTGCAATTTCTGCTTGTATTAATGATTTGTTAAACATGTCTGGAATAAATGCTTTTAATATTTACCCATTTTCCCTCCTTTGTCTCAAATACAATACCTCCATCAGATTTGGACCGGGTAAAAAGGGATCTACAACAACAGTATGAAAAGTGATATGGCTTTTTGTTGTCTAATATTTTATCTTATAATATTATTTGGAAACATGGCATTTTAGACTAAGTTTACTGTGTGACACCTTTTTGGTATCTTTCCAAGCATCTCCCACATAGTTTGTTGGAATGTGGAGTTGGAGTCTGTTGTTCAAAGTTCAGAGCTTTGTGACAACCATCTTGCCTAAAGCCATTTATTATCTAATTTGTAAACCATTTAAAACTTAAAAAAATATTTACATTTTATTGTGAATAGTCATATATTAACATGATCTGACATAGTGCTCTTCCTCAATTAAATCCAATTTGTTCCAGTTCGATTTAGTTTATACTTTGCCAATTCACAACACATCATCAAGGCACTGCATCAAGTCATTGTCTTTGAAGGGTTTGCTCCTGCTGGATGATGTATGCAGCGACAGTAGAAAAGAAAAACCTCTTTTTCATAATTAAAAAAATTCACCTGAAACTGTATTCTTTCTCTGCTTTTTCTTGTCAAAGTAGCTTCATCTGGTCTGTTCATGTTTGGCTTTGACACCGTCCTAGACTGAAAAATCAGCTGTGCTTCTGCCATTAACATCCTTGTTTATAGATGTTGGAGCTTAGCCTGTTTTTTCAGTGTAGCCCTGTTTCTCTGACCAACTGTATGTGCTCTTTTTCATCTTCTGATAAGGGAGCTGGATTGAAGCAGTTGTGTCTTTCATGGACAGGGCCACCTGCGGAGCTAGATGACAGTCATGTGCTTCCCTCTGTATGACTGCTTCTGTCTATGTGAACCCCAGTCTGGATTGGCAGATGGCCGCTAACACTGAGCCTGGTTCTACTCGAGGTTTCTTCCTGTTAGAATGATTTTTTTCTGCTCTAATATTGGGTCATGCATACTTGGTGTGATGGATTACTGAAGAGTCAACAACAAAATGCAAGTGAAAATCATTGCCGCAAGCTCACCCAGGAGGAGCATGTCTTACAAATCCATGATTCAATACAATCAGCTGGTTTTCCTTTACAGAAACTTAAAACTAATCTGACTGCATTATGTCTATAAAGTGTCTTGAGATGACATATGTCGTGAATTGGCACTATATAAATAAATTGAATTGAATTATCAGGAAGAAATCTCCTGCAGAACCAGGGTTAATGTAAGTGGCCTTTTTCCAAGGCTTAAAAGGGTTTCAAGGAGACAGAAGCAGACATACAAAAGGAAAATAGAAGCACTGATCTATAAATACTTTCTCCTTTAGAAAAGGTAATGTTGAACTAGCTCCATTGGTGGCTCTTTCTAAAAAAGTAACAATGAAGCAAATTACTGTAGCTCTGAGCCATATTTCATGTCAAAGTAGATGATGAGAGCACATACAGTCAGTCACCGTAAAAGCTGAACCCATAGCTATGTATAGGAGAAAAACAGGACTAAGCACTGAAAAGCAGGCTCAACTCTATCTATAATTATAGTTGATGATGGCAGAAGCCTTTATCACCAGAGCAAATTCATTGAACCTGTACAATACTGCATGGCTATGTAGTGTAGAATCTGTCAGTAGTGTCATTGGCCTGGGGATTCCTAGCTCTAGGCCTGAATGATTCTAACCATTTTCATTTTTAACTTGAGAAGTAAGAAACCAACTAAGCTGTTCTAGTATCTTACATTATAAGATGTTTTTTAATTTTCCAGTACTGGTGAATGAAACACAGGCATGGCCTTATGACCATGCAAAGTGGAGTTTGTGTGGAAGTGGGCACTCATCTCTCACCTTTCAGAGATAGATCAATCATAGTTAGAGGGGTGCTAATTATCTTATTTTTGATAGAAGCAATCTTATTTCTAAAGAATCTCATAAAATCCTTTCTGCTAATAGCAGGGGGATGGACGGTTCAACAGAGCCATGGCTCTGGGGGAATTTGGCAGCTATGTTAAAAAGATATCTAGGGTTATTGTTACTCTCCTCTATTAATGAAGCTCTTGCTTCAGGATTCTTCATAAAAACTGCAAAAAGATTTTTTAAGCAGCATAGTATGCCATGGTGCCATAACCCCTGTTCGTCACAGCTGGGATGGTGATCTGAGGACTGCAGCATTCTTAGGTTTTTTCTGTGGTATGACTTGCCAGTTAAATTGAAGAAATAATGAGTGGAGAAGGATTTTGAAGTAGGGGAGATGTGGACTAAGGTCTAGCCATGTCGATGGAGGAAAAATGCTTAAAAAAGACAAAAAGAGATGTTAAATATCATACTCTACAATTGTATTAAGACTCATATCATTCATATACTCTTTATTGTTAGTTTTGTTATTTTTCTATACTCTAAACTAGCAATGTTTTTTGTTTCATGTTTCAACTGCCTGAATAAGATGTTTATGTTGAAACAGAAAACTTTTAAAATATATGTTTTTAAGGATTTATCTTTCTATATTCTGTTCTGGAATCTTGTTTGTTGAGCTAGTTCAAATATGGCAGAGTGGTGCCCATTGTGTTTCTGTTAGCTTTCTAGGATGGAAGAAATAATATAATCTGCCTTACACCCCCTAAAAAAACCCTGAATCCAAAAAAATTACACAGCTCATGAAACTGCTGATCCTGCAGGCCTTTGGCAGTGGGTTTGGTGCTGAGATCAGAGTTTGGCATGCTGTGCCCTTCCAGGTCAACCATAGTTTATCCAAGCCAAATGTGGTTCTGACATGTACTAGATATACAGACATTTTCTCAGGTGAGCTGATAGTATGGTCTCCATCTCTTACCCTGGCGGCACTGAGAGTTAAGCTACAGGGAGCCCAAAAACATGGGAAGTATGTCGTGTCAGAGAGACTCAGATAATCCTCTTCAACTCTTGATTCCTTCACATCTGCGTGCTGTCTGACGCAGTGGCATGCAGCTGCTCCCTCTCATTATACCCACTAATAGATGGATCTACTTCCCTCTGACTTCATCTTCCTTCAGCAACAACATCCCTCCATCAATGCATCCAAATACTCCTCCATTCAGAACAGACCTCCATTATCATGTTTGCAGCAGTAAGCAGGCCACCTAAAGCCGGCAAAGGAAATGAGGCCTCAAATTACAGCATGTTTATTCTGTTGCCTTCATCTGAAATCCTGTTTGAATGCAGTATGTTTCTGTTACTAGATAAAGACATGAAATAACAGTTGCTTCATAAAAACCTTTTTCAAATTTTTTTAACTAGAAAAACAAGGTTTTACGTTTCAGTTTAACACCGTTTTGTTTCTAACTTTATAATAAGAGGGCTATTCAACCTATTCTCATTATGAGTTCATATGAAATCGTACGAAAAGTTATGCACCGTAATTTCGTACGTTTTGGACGTTTTTTTTGTCGTATGCGCAAGCGCATCTGACGCACCATTTACGAATCTTGAATATAAATTACAATTAGCCCTAACCCTGACCCTAACCCTAAGATATAAAACAGCAAGCAACGTAGTTAGAGACATGAACAAGTGATGATTGCACTGTTTTTCCCAGTTTTACGTCCGTCCGCGGATCCGCTTTTTTTTTCTGTCTGCCAGCGCATGCGCACTGATGTGTTTTTTTTGGAGAAAAAACGTCCAAAAAGTATTTTATTTTATGTTACAAAAAAATTGTTACAAAAATATTTTTTTGTTCTTTGCTATAAAGGAACAAACAGTCCATATTGGCAGACACATTGCTCAATCAGTTTGGAAAGTTCTGTTCACTGTGCCTCCTTTCCCTGGACAGATTCGGTCGGACGAGTCCCAGATTAATAACGCGTAGAACTAGACCTCAGGTCTGTCCATTTTTAAACTGGCCAAGTATGAGATCCACAGCTCTGGTTGGAGAAGGTTTTTTTCTTCCTGTAACATTTCTCTTAAAATTTTGATCTAACATCCACCATTGTCTTCTGTTGGAAAACATTAATCAATACAATTCTGAGTAAATGTGGCAATATTATACTGTGGATATACTTTTGCTCAGTAAACAACAACAAAAAAGATCAGCTTTAAAAGGAATGGGGTGAAACACATGGAAGGTTCACTGGTGACCTGATGGTCAGAGCTGCTCTTAATTTTACTAAATGTTTTTCTCAAAGAATAATGGACAAAGATTTCAACCTGTATACTTTAAAGCTATCTCTCCAGCTTCTTTAAAACATTTGACCTGTTTATATATTTTTTAATACACTAAACCAGCCATCTGCATTCTGAAAAAACAAAAGTTTGACATAACACAAACATCTCACATTGCTCACCCACATCCCATTACAGCTGGAGAGTTCAGAGTTTGGAACCCTCCAGGGGTTGCAAGATGATTTTCATTTTGGATAATCATTATAATCTGATCCCTGAGGGCCAAAATATAATATCATGAAATACATTAATGCGTAAGAAGCAGGAATAATCAATGTAAAAGCACTTCCCCCAGTGATGAAGAGAGTTTGGTTGGAAAGTCTTAGTTAGATATTCTATGACTACATGTGGGAGGTCACATTATGATGGCGGAGAAAGTGTGCCAACGGAAGAATTGCTTTCATAGTATGTGGGGCTGTTCAATAATCAAACTGTTTTGGAAAGACATTCATATAACACTGCAGCATCTTTTAAATAGTGGTGGGCATAGATTATTTTCTTTTTTATCTAGATTAATCTCACCGAAATCTTGGAATTAATGTAGATTACTCTAGATTAAAATCACTCATTTGAATTCTGCCAAAGGCATTCATGATATGCGTTTGCTACCTCCAGAAAAAAAGAAAATATTAACTTTTTTATGTTTACAAAATCACATGTAATTTCATCTTCTTACTTAAGATTTCGACAAAGTTATATATACTTTTTTTTGCTAATTTGTAACTGTGTTTTTGCTGCAAAAAATATTGTGTCCTTCTATCAACTTCCACACGGCGTGCTGGTCATGGATTCTCCTGATGATAGTTTGCCTGGCAGGTAGTTTGTAAGATGGGTCACTTGTGGCTGCCTAGAGAACCAGCTCCAGCCCATCAGCAACGCTGAGAGAGGACATTGGTTTTAGCTTGGCTGATAGAGCTGTGATTATAGCTGCATCCATGTCAGCACATCACCTTCGATGTGGTAAATGCACCGTACGCCTACACAGGTTGGAAGACTGGTTCATTCTTGCTCCCAGATATTTATACATCCATGCTAAAATATCAAGGTGAAAGTCATCATTAGTATAGACCCAGCTCCCAACCCCACTGTGAGAATTGATTAATGGCGACATAGAGTCTGGTGTTAAAGCAACGCATTAACACCGATAACGGCCCACCACTATTTTTACATATGTAATTACATTTCATATAAAATATTTTTGGAGGAAATATACCAGATTTGGATAAAAAGGTTACGTTAATACTTGGCATGCTGATAGTGGCCAGTAAGAAAGTAAAATTTTAATGTAAATTTTAGCTATATTGATTGAAATCTTGCAGTAAATATATAATTAAATTACACAATTATCAATAAACAATTCAATTTTCTGTTAAAAACCATATTGAAATATATATTTAGATTGAAATCATTATATTTATTTTCATGGGGTCTCCAATCTGTGGCAAGGTTGTTTTTGTGGGACCCCTGCATAAGAGCATATAGTGATAAACAAGACTTTCTATGTTTCACAGTAATATCAGTGATGACACTAAAGTTTTCTCTGAAAACAAAAACTGGCAAGATTTGAAATGTAACATACAGTATCTGTAGAGGAACGACAGCCTAGATGTCCAGACACATCCAGTAATACCAAATTGAAACTTTTTCAAAGGTTAATTACAACATATGTCACTTGAGCATTAATGAAAAACATTTTTCCAATGTCCCCAACATCTGCTTTTGGAACATTTAGATATGGACAGTGCTTAGCATGACCTTTTGAATGTTACTCCACATATTACAGATGGTGGACTACATCCGTGTCATAAAAATAAATATATTGATCTTTGGAATATTCTTCCCTGAATGCTAATAAAGCAGTAAACTATAATCTGTTACCCTTCAAAGGCACAATGCAGAGTAGCTAAACATTTTTGCCAGATCCCATTTAAAAGTCTGTCTGTCTATGTTATCCAATTACTTTGTTCTGGAGAAACTTTTATGATTGTTATACTCGGAATTTAAAGACATGAAGGGACATGTTGTTTTTTTGAGTAAACCTCAACCTGCCAACAATCTTAACTTCCCCTGTCTTTTTTGCAGTTTGATGGGTTGATTTAATTTCCGTTTAAGATTAAGTATTTTTAAATTGAGTTATGTTTTTTTTTGTTTTTTTTTTTCCTTGAATTTGTTTATAATGTATGTATGTTTCTTCTTTCTGTCTCTATTTCC
>NW_015150726.1:1084257-1090513 GCF_000732505.1 Cyprinodon variegatus
TTAAGGGGAGTAGATTTTTCCGTGTTTATGGTTTAAGGAAGACTATCCTTATTCCTTATTAACAATAATACTCATGAAGAGGGTTCAGGTGGCAGAAGTTCAAAAAAAGCTTATGTTAAGGGTGTGAATCTGAAAATGTTTCTCAACCACTGTAGCCTTCTTTTCCAGATGAGATCATCTGATATCTCTACCTGATCATCTGTACCCTGCCATAGGGATCCTTGCTGTGATGAATCAAATGCTTCTCCTATGATGGTGCTTCTTTGGAAATCCTTTACATCCAGAGGCAGGGTCAGTTAGAGGGTCATTATGTCATGTCATCAGCATGCAAATCTGTTTCTTTATATAGGAGGAATCATTTATCCGTCTTATTTGCAAAGATTTGTTCTGCTTAACAACTAAAATGGTAAAATTAACTACCAACAACAGTTTTTTTCTCCTGTTTGCCCCGGCTCTATTCAACTTTTTTCCAGTTTTAACTCCTTCTTAAAAACCATGCAACACTCACAGGCTTACCCTCTTCCTTTGTGATCTCGCTTCAGTTCATTTGTTACCTCAGCAGTGAATAAGTGGGAGCATTTCCACATTCAGTGCAGCTTTATGTTTGTGTCTGTGTGTTTATATGTGAGCATTCATCCTGAGTGCGCTGCACTGATTGGCGGAGAAAGAGAGGCTGAGCAAAAGAAGAGGAGCTCTTCTCATGTAGCTCTCCACCTGTGTGTGCCGCTGAGTAAACAGGAGCTGTTGTCACAAGTGGAAGGCGGCTTGCGGTCTTCTCCACAGAATAGAGTTTCAGCTTTACTGCCTTTGATTTTGCCGAGCCATCAGCAGACCTGCCCCCATCGCAGCTTCATTCTGAGTCCTGATGGATAGAATCTGGGATACTAAGGTCTACCTCTGATATTTGTCTCTGTCAATAAGACAGGCTTGCTGTTTTTGAAGCGTTGACAGAGGGGCGGCTTCCCACTATTTATAGACCAAGAAACTTTTTCACCAAGCTCATTTCCTCTCATCTTGTCATATCCCCCTTTCAGCTCATCCCTCTCTTGCCGAGATGCAGAGAGACCAGATTCTGCATCTATTACCCGCTGGCTGCAGTCCATCACTTCTGTTGGTTAGCCACATCTCTCAGAGCTGTCAGTCAGCCAGTGAGGTCGGCTGGGCCACCCTTTGTGATCATTGGAGCGAGAGAAGGAGAGCAAGTAAATGATTTTGAAGACAGAAGCACAGGAACTTTGAAGGAGTAGAGAGAATAATTTGTCCAATAAAAAGATTAGAATTACTTTTCAAAGTCGTAATGATCAACAGGACACATCCCATGTCTCGCAGTGAATAAGTCTACCATTATCTATGTAAATGTGTGAGTGGAGAGAATGAGGTGCAGAGGACTCAAAAAATAATAAAATCAAACGTCTAATATTTGGTTGTCAGGCAACGGGGCTTCATGCAACAATAAGAATGAATTATGTATGATGATGAGGCATGACTTGACTTTCCTAAAAAGTGGTTTCATTTTCGTGTTGGAGAGTTCACCACCTGTCCTGGTTTGTCCGGGTGAAGAGAGACATTGCAGGGGTACTGACCCAGGCACAGTGACTACTTGGACCATGGGTGCATGGCTGAGTGTTTACCTGCATCGATAACACTTTAAGCATCTTTATTTAGAACATTTGTTGACTGAATGCTAAAGCTAACAGCTTGAGGGACCAACTGATAAAAATATCTTCAAACAACTTCAAATTTGAAAGGATATAAGAGTTCATTCAAAATGATTTAAGCCGGGCATACACTCTATAATTTTTGCCCTTTAGAGGGGCCAATTCTCCAGTTGTGCGAGAATTTTTTGATCGGGCCAAGTTTTTGCCTCCTCAAAAAAAACCTTCAGGTAGTTATTGAGAGTAACGAGGGCTGTTCAGCTCACGACCACCTCCCGATCAGGAACCGTAAGGTTTGGAGAAAACCAAACATGTCAAACAGTTTGGGAGAAAAAAACATGGTGCAAAAACCCATTGATATGGATGTTCAGAGCATTAATATATATGGTGCAAATGTGCAACATTTTGGTTTGGTGTTATCAGTAATCAGTATGATGCAGAATCTGTGGCATGATTTAGTTTGCATGGCAATGGGGAAGAAGCTGTGATGAAATGTCTTTAATGGAGGGAAGAGGAGCCCCGATGATCTTCTTTACTGATCTCCCCACTCTTCTCACCTTCTCCCAGTCATGCACGGCAGCCTCCACACCACACAGTGATACAGCTGGTCAGAATGCTCTCTATGGTGTATCTGTAGAAGGTCTTGAGGATGGGTGGGGGCAGGTGGGCTGTCCTCATCCTGCTCAGGAAGTACAAGCGATACTGTGCCCTTTTGACCAGTGAGGTGGTGTTAACAGTCCAGGTGAGGGTGTCTGTGATGTGCACCCCCAGGAATTTGGTGCTGCTGACCACCTCTACAGCTCAGGTGTTGATGAACAGTGGAGCATTGTTAGGCCGGTTCTTCGTTCAGTTGACATACATCTCCTTCATCCTCTCCATGTTAGAATGAGGCTGTTATCACTGCACCAGCCCACCAGCTCCTCCACCTCCTTTCTGTAGTCCTGGTCGTTGTCGTCTCTGATGAGGCCCACCACCATGGTGTCTTCTGCAAACTTCACGATGTGATTGGTGGTGAACCTGGGGACGCAGTCCTGGGTCATCTGAGTGAACACCAGAGGACGCAGTCCTGGGTCATCTGAGTGAACACCAGAGGGCTCAGGACGCAGCCCTGAGGGGAGCCTGTGCTTAGGGTGATGGCATCAGATGTGTTCTGTCTGACCCGGAATGACTGAGCTCTGTTTGTGAGGAAGTCTAGCATTCAATTACAGAGGGGTGAATTTAAGCCCAGCTGTTTCAGTTTGCCTATCAGGTGCTGTGGGATGATGGCGTTCAAAGCTGAACTGAAGTCCAGCAACAGCATCCGAACATAGGTGTATGCTAGGCTCAGGTGAAGAGCAGAGGAGATGGCATCCTAAGTGGAACGGTTCCATCAGTAGGCAAGCTGGACTGGGTTGAATTTTGAGTGGAGACTGTCCACAGATCCAGACTGGTCTTCTTAAACCAGTCTGATGTGTGGTTTTTGGACCTGCAGTATGAACAAGTAGATCACGTCAGATCGTCGGGCTGTACAGTGTAAGAATGTGCATTGTGAGCTGTGAACTTTTAAAGCCAGTGGTTTTATTCTATAGTTTAAGCTGTAGCTGTGCAATGATTGAAAATACTGTGCACTTTTTGACCACCCTTACCTGGGAAATGTACCACTAATGATTCTGTAAACTTATGTAGGTCGAATGAGGATCTTGTTGTTGCTTTACAAGCTATTTCACTTTTCGATCATCAAGGTCTTTATAGACCATGAACAAGTTGGAGGGTCCCTCTGCTGGCCTGGAGCGTCTCGGGCTTCTCCAAAAGGAGCTGGAGGAGAAGTCTCTGCTGAGACTGTTGCCCCTGCGATCTGGTCCCAGATGAAGCGGCAGATGACAAGTATGAGTATGAGAAGATCTTTGTCAAAGATTTTTTTTTCATTCAAAATTGGTTATAGAAGAAATAACACTGATAAAGGATGAAATGAATAATGCTCTTAAAAGGTTTTCAGGTGGCTTTAAAACAAAAGCTTTGATTTAACCCTAGAAGGACTGTTCATCATCCTTTCTTACCTCCAGCGCAGACAGGGGCCAGCTGCTGCCCCTTCCTGACACTGGTTCTGGATGACCGCAGGATGAACTAAAAAATTATCTTTAATATTTATACAAAAAAAGTAGCACAAATTATCATACATCACTGTATAAACCTGCCCTAAAGAAGCAATAACCATTTAGTCAATTATCCAAATGTTTTCACATGGGGGCTTCAGCTTCATGCAGCCCAAGCTCCTCCTGTTGGAATGGCTGGATTACCTAATTCTGTCTGTCTCCGCTGCATAACCTCTACTCATTGTCTTTCTGACTCTGAAATCTTCCAATCTTCATCACTTGTGCTAATATCATTTTTATCATCTTCACCATTTATTGAGCTGTTACACATTTACTGACCTTTTTCTGTGAGCCTCTTAGTCTGTCATTCTCCCTTCCTCTAATTTCAGTCTTTTCTTACTTCTCATCCCTCAGTTTTCTGCCAAGGAAACAAAAAAATCCTTGCTTTTATATTCAAATTTTATGCGCAGTGTTTAAGCATCAAGAAAAAAATGAGTCCACTAATCATGACAGGAAGTCTATAACAATATGAAGTTTTGAGATGACATGAGGATCTTCTTTAGATTAGAGATGTTTCTAACCAACTTATTTAAAGTCCTCGCTCCCGGACATAATGGGAAAATTACAGAAAATTTAAGCCTTTGACTTTAGGGAGCTCCTCTCTTTAGAGACACCATAATTGAATCAGCAGATTTGTGCCATCGTCTCTCCTCAGTCTGTATTCAAAGCATGCTGAAGAACCATCCACATAGCAGCTCCTCATCCCTACAAATGCCTCTATCTCAGCTCCCTGCTCACTCCTGCAATAAAAAATCTCTCCCTCAGCAGCTAGAGTGTTCTAATGAAAGGTAACTAAAATTTATTGAGTTGTAGTAACACACAGGATCAGATTTTAAATACCATAACATTGTTACCAATATGTGAGAAGTAATTGCTTAGATTTCTTTTTCAATGAAATAAAATAATGCAATCACTAAAGCTGTAATTATGCAATGCCGTCATTCCCAACTCTACTAGTCTATACTATATATTTTGGTAAATGTCTAACCCCCCCGGATAGTATTGATCCCATTTGACCAATTACTTACCCGACTGTGGTATTCTAATTCAATTCTTCAACAGACCACAACAAAGAAATATCAGAAAACACATCATTGCCGACCTCCATAGCTTTGAGTTTATTCAATATTTCCAGTTCAAGTGCAATCCTTAACTCCATGAAGTTTAGTTTAATTTTGCTGTCATCAGATTTCTCTCTTTCATGGTCAATTTAGAAACACACTATAACACTTTTTATAAAGAGTAGAAAAGCCACGTACACACACACACACATCTGGCTTTTGTCTCCATCTGTACAAGGGGATCAATCAACTGTGATGCTTGTCATGTCTTGGACAAAATGGAGAGGGTATTGACCAAACATCCTTGTAAATTCCTAAAACAGGCATAGAGAGAAAATCAACACATTAGAATGAATTATGCCTTTTTTATGGTAGCAGAACTTTGAAGTAAATTATTACCACGTGGTTAGAGAAGAAGAAGAAAAAAAAGTGAGGGGGTTATATGTAGGAGATGAGGCGTACATGGAAAGTCATGAACACTCAGGAAAAACTGGTTCATAAAATGTCGTGACCTATTGAAGTTTTCTCTAGTGGGTTTTCACAGGACAGTGAACCAATACTACATTCAGTACGACAAAGGAATATGTAACCTGATACCGAAACAAGAAACAAGTACTCTGCTCACTGGTTTGTCTCAGCTGTCATGTATTCCATCACATCAAATGTTCCCAGAATGAGCTGTAACAGAAACTGTACAGCTCTCTGACAATGAAGACGCATGTCCATGGCTGCTGCTGCTCCTCCTGCCATCTGCTTTAACCCGGGCCTCCATCAGATCTACACCTGAAAAATCCTTCCCTCACAGCGCCATTCAAATGCTTATTACAGAAATTGCACACACCAGATGGGAAGTACAGAGTGTTCAGCAGGGCGCAGTGTACTGAGGGATATTTGAGCTCCTCCTCTCTGGAGGAATCCAGATTTTAATGAGCTTCTTGCTTCCGCTAAGCTTCTAAATGATAGTCTTGGAGAACAAGACAGAGAACAAATGTTTGCTGTGAGTTGCTCAACAAGCACCAGTCTGTTTAAGCTCTGTCTGTTTGCTTAGATGTGCACATTTACCAACTATAGCTGGGAACTTTATTGACATTTACATCTGTCCTCCTTTAGGACTCAGTCTTTGTTTTTCCCACTGATTATTCACCGGTCCCTCCACAATACGTGTGTCTGACCAGCTGTTTAAACCACTGTATTATTTTAGTATTTATTTACTTCTGAGTTGTTAGTTTCTTTTTAAGTAAGTTGTAAATCATTGTAAAATAAATTTGTTTTGCATTTTGTTTAAATTTAAATATACCCTTTAGAAATAGCCTTTCTGATGGACCTTGAAAGTTTTTCTTTGAGCTATGGCCACATTTGAAAATATATATATATATATATATATATATATATATATATATATATATAT
>NW_015150726.1:1091503-1103550 GCF_000732505.1 Cyprinodon variegatus
CTAACTGCTTTGGTTATAACATTAATTATTGCCAAACCTTTATTTTGAATAAAAAACATTTTGAAAATCATGTTTAATTTGACTTCCTTTTCACATCACAACACACTTTTTTTCATTGATCATATAACCAAAGTGTATTTTAGTTTTGTGGTAGTAAAGGGACAAAAAAAAAAAAAGGCATATGTAATAGGAATGCTTTTTTTAAACTCTCTGCATAACCACACGTCATGTATAGCCGTGTTGCGTCTCTGAAAAGTAACATTCAGTAACTGAGACGGCTGCTTCACAGGAGGCTGGTTTCTAACACCGAGGCGTACAGACAGCTAACAGTTTGTCCCTTTTTTCAGTTTATAGGTGTCTGGACCATGTCAGTGTTTGGAGGCAGACTCAACACTTGCTGCACAACATCACGGTTTGTTTGATAAGACAAGCCTGCTGCTGAACCGGAGCCGCCCGACTCCCCAACACCTGCTGTAACTCTTACACAGGATAAAAAATAATTAGAAACCTTACATCTGAATTCAGCTGACAATAAATGCTGTTTTTTTAACCTTCAATCCACTCGACCTGTGGACAAGAGCTCACAAAGTAACTACAAACATAATCCCCAAATCTTTATTGTTTTCTCTCCAACAGAAGCTTCATATTTCAGGCAGCTTCTCCAGTTCTCCATATCAGTCCCTCATCTTGAGCAACTACCTCTCAAAAGCCTTGATTTCATCCATGACTGACTTTTTCAGCTTTCATAAGAACACAGATTAATCTTCTGTTTATTTAGCTTGTGAAGACAATTTGTCTCTTTCTCAGCAGAGTGCTATTAGTTCTGTTTTTTTTTTTTTTTTTGCTTTACTTTTGCTACTGTCAGGCTGAAACTTATTTGTCGTGTTAACCTTTGTTTCCGTGTTAAGTCATTCAGCAAAGTCGATCCACTCGTGGGTGAGGTGTCAACACCTTGTTTAGCAACATTACAAGCAGCCAAGCAGGTCAAATGTCAAACACACAGGATCCTCACAGATAAAACCTCTGGATATTCCTGAGCCACACAGATCTCACAGTATTGGCCTGATTCTTGTTGAATTACAGCAAATTAAATAGTCATACTTTTTAATGAGTTTTGTCTCAAAACACAAGTTGCAATATAGAAAGTATATAATTTCAATTAAACTGTCATAAATGCATTTAAATTATCTTTCGTCATGCTTTCATTAATGTGTGTAACATAATGAAGGCCTTTTAGGTGTGTCATTTATGTATTATGCAAACTGTGCAAGCCCCTAAATTAATAAAAACAGGAAAAGTATTTAACGCCTATAAAGATCTGTTAAATATCTTGAAATAATGTAATGACTTTGGGTTTGAGTTTCACCAAGAAATGGTTATTTTTAGTTAAATTAATAGTTTTGGTAAAAGCCCTTTCTTTTGGCACCCCTAGAAATCACTTTAAAACAAAAGTATTTGAAAATTATCTTTAAATAAACCTCGTGTCTTGGCTCGCTGTTCCGTAATACCTACTGAAAACCAGTATGGAGAGCTGAAAATACGCTTCTCTTGATGCTCCAGCCTTTTGTAACATAGTGGGAGTAGACTAAGTGCTGTATTGTTGACTAAAGGGGGTTATTCAATTAACAGTAGATTTTCTACTGAAGATGGTGTTAAAAACAATTACAATTCTGCATATACTACATCCTCCATCATATACTACATATAATACTACATCCAGATTATATGTTTGAATTTAACAATAAGATTTGCTAGGATAGTATTGTAAAGTAACTGTTCTTCTCTGGTTTCCTTGAAGTAATCTTTACCAGGAGCTGCCAGTGATGGCGACACTGTACTCTAGTGCGCGGTAGTTTGTTAACAGATGGACTGCTGACATGTTCTGGGTGAAAAAAGATGGAGGAATGTTTTGGACACATTGGAATATTTGGTTTAATTATTTTCATCTTAGCCATGATAATCAGGGTTTCAGTTAGACTTTTCAGCTTCTGATTATTTCGTCCTTACTGCCAGATCCTTTGATGTTTGTTTACAGGGATTCAACTGCACACACTCACCTACTGCACAAGCACTTCAGAAAATACCTCTTATCTAATTGCTATGGAGACAGACAGGCTCCCATCTTCATCAGCATCAGTCTGTACCTATTCAATACGTTTTTTTTTTATCCATTCAGTTACAATACATTTTTTTTTTTTTTACTATTATTTAAAAGAACTCCTATTTTCTTTTCCTCTTGAACATCTTTAGTGAATTTGAGTATACTGGCTGCACCTTGGGTTTTGTAAGTTTGGTTTTTCCATTGCTGTACAGACTATTTTTTTTTTTTTACTTTTTTTGTCTCATTTGTACCTGCATGATCTCATTTGCTTAACTGTTTTGCTGTTGACAGATCAGATTCTTCCCAATAACTCATAACCGTGCTAAATTTCCTATTATGCCCATAAAGTGTAAGGTTACTAGTTAAAAAAACAAACACACACACACAAAAACAACACTCAACTCTTTCTCTCACTGGCTCCTAGGTTCTGTCTGGAGGGGTATTTTTTCTCAGCAAACACACTGTAGTTTGGTGTAAACACACATGAGACTGGCATTCAACAACCTAGGGCACCAAAAACAATGTTGATTATATTTTTCTTTTGTTAGCCATTGGCATCTGTGCCTCACTTAAGGATGTGGGAAGTAACTGTTTTGTCATTCTCACTGGGAGACTTAACCATGAACTGTCTGAGTAAACAGTTTAACCAGATACTGTAAAACCAAAAGCCATTGCTCCTCCTGGCCAGTACACTGGGCTAACTCAATAACGGGTTGGCAGCAACATGTGCAAAGTTGCTCTCTCAAAAGAACACTGCCCTCAAGGACTAGGCCCCAGCTGCCAATGTTAACAACAAACTGAACCATGTTTCCTAACATTAACCAAGCACCAGCCCTCCACACGCCACCATTCACGGCTGTCAAAGTGAGAGAGAGAGGCTCTGAGTGCTGCCACTTTGAATAACCCGGTGAACAGCCTTGTAGGGTCTAGTGTGAACTGTGAGGCTGTGAGCTGTTTTGACATGGGCCTTAATACTGTTTGTGCACTTAACTTAAGGTTTTGGGCAAGAATCATGACCATGCCAAAGAAAACTGCTCTTTGGCTAACATAAGCCTGCAAAAAGGGAAGTGGGGCATCTCTTTATGTTCAAGGGGGGGTGCCTTCGATAAATACAGGATGTTTGTCACTTTGGCTTTTCTCTAAAGCATGTTACATCCTCCACAAGAAAATAGTTTTTCTCACATTCACAAGAAAAAAATGATATAATTTCGTTCTTGCAGCCCTGTCTAGAAACTTCTTGCTATTTGTTTTTGACACAAAATCTAGATGGAAAGCACTGAACTCTGCTGCTACTCCTTAACATATGAAAAACGGCTCTGTTGCCTTCATGTTACCGTAGTGTCTTCATTTGCAGGGATATCAAAAGCTAAAGTGGAAGATATTTTTTATTAGGTTTGGCTACTGAGCTTCTCATGAAGTATAAATACCTGGAAATAATTTGTTCTTGCTACCTTGAGAACAAGAATTAAGTTTGTCATCCTTCTATTCCTGAGTATAAAACAAGCTTCAGAGTCTGCATTTTTGGGGGGTTTTCTTTGGCCTACTGATTCAACTCTGGTGACAAAACAGAACACAGGTCGTATCGAACCATTGAGTCAATATGGGAATTTTAGCATGGCACTTCAGCAAACTGCCCATTAAAACCCCTCGGTAGTAGTGAGATATAGGATTTTCATTGGGATCCTTTGGGCAGATATATCATTAGAAACAGAAACCTGGACTACAGACATTCCTTTAGGAATAAAATAAATGGGAAATAAATGTAAAAAAAAAAAGACTAATTTTATATGGTGTTTTTCTGGTCAGACAGACTAATGACAGCACTTTACACTGCAAGCACTTTAATAATGTAGCATGTAAAATGTGGCTTTTATTGATTATATATTTTGTTATTTTACTGCAGTAATAAGCTCCTGATGTTCTGAACCTTTTTACTTTGCTATTATGAAGTTTTTTGGACTATGTCCACGTTTAAATTACTCATATCTGGACTTCTTTCCTTTTTTTTCTGCTAACATAGGATAACAAGCTTCAAGCATTCAGGCAAAAATTGAGAAAGAAAATTAAGCAAGTGTTTTAGTGAAAAAAGCTGAATATATTATATAACAACATTTGGACAGTATTATTTATCAAGCATAAACTTTATATACATTTATTGTTAGATAACATAATATAAATTCCATCATAGGGCAGTAACCATAATAAGAATGGTAGCCTTCACCCTGCACAGAAATATCCTGTTGGTAAGGGACTCCTACTTAGAACATGAAAAAAAAAAAAAAAAAAATTTCATACTAACTTATATAAGAAAGAATAAAATAATTAGTGTTGCGCCGATGGCATTTTTTGGCCCCGATACTGATACCCGATACCTGGCTGTGCAGTATTGGCCGATACCAATACCATACTGATACCATCTGTTTGAAATTGATGTGTGTGTGTGTTTATATGAAGAACTGCATTCTACTTGGATGTAAAATAATTGCCATCATGGCTTTGTCAAGCTGCTGACTACCTTTGTGAAGCAGGAAAAAGACGAATACAAAGTGAATTCAGTAGAACTTTTTACTGCCTACCTGGAATGGGTGACAAAAGTTGAATAAACTTCTGGCTCTTAAATCAGTGCCCTATTTGTAGGTACTCGCTGATAACAATACCACTGTTTTAGCGCTGGATCAAGACCCTGTCCGATACTGGTATCGGTGCAACACTAAAAAATAATGATAGTATATTATATCTAAAGGTGCCTTTCAAATCACCCAAGGTTAGTGAGGAAGAAAAGATAGAATATTAAGAAATGAGCTTTGAGATTAGATATAAGTGAAGACAGCAAACAACTTATATCTAAGGGACCCCGGGGTATTCTGTCAGGCAGGAAGCGTACCCTTCTATATCAACCACTCAAAGTATAGGATGAAAAGTAAAATTAGAAAAAAACACTGGAGGTTAGGAAACAGGAATAAAGAATAATAATTTTCTATATCAACACATCCATAACATTAAGTTTAGCCTGATTTTAATTTATGTGGATCCAATTTAGAATGGTTGTTCGTGGTCCTCTTGTTTTGCTCATCAGCAAAAGATAAAAAAAAAAAATTAAGTATTGAATACAGATATGAAATACAGTTCAGTACTTTATTAAAGAACAGCAAAATAGCCATTCCAACTCACACATTAGGATCGTCACAACTGGCTGCACAGTACGGCAGACCTATATTGATGACAGATATTATTTTTACATAGAATACTTATCAGAAACATAAACCTCTATTAATGATTCAGTTTATTTTGTGATACTTCTCTCCTAATGGGATACACATTGTGCATTGGCAAAAAATATAAATAAGTTCAGGAGAGAGGAAACTCAAAATATTTTTTGTGTTGAGCTGTTGAACTGGTCAGGTACAATATGGCAGACAAGAGGGTCCTGTAGAAACAATTGAAGGAAACAGAGAGGAATTGCTGAAGTGTCCCTAACTTCGATCTGTATCAGAGCTGCTGTTTGAGCATTGCTTATAAAATTTCCAGAGACCCCTCAACCCAATCTTTTTGAATTTGAATTACTACTGCTGTTGTCTGTACAGAAACACGGAGAACAGAAAAGCTCTTTACCTCCAACTGTTAAAACTTTGCAAAATTTTTGATAGATTTATGTTTAAATGTTACAACAAACTGAGTTATATGGTAAACACTTTATCAAGTTAAGGGACTCCAATGCACTTTACACCATATTTATGAATGGCTGATCATGGGAGGCTAATTGGGCCCACAGCTGCCATGAGGGATGCTGATAGAAGCAACTCTGCCTTATGCGGGTACCACTTGTCTCTGATCATGATCAGTAGGCAGTTTTTGTAAAGTGTATTTTCCTCAAGGACACAAAGACAGACAGAGCTGGAGCATCATCATCTGGGTTATGACGAACGTCTGCATCCTACACTGCTGTTTTACTAGCAAAAAGCTTACCTGTGTAAAGAAAAAGTAGTTTTGAAATTATGACTTTAAAACAATAGTCTTTCCAAATGAAAGCAATTAAATGCACCTCCCTGAGGAATTGTATCAATATAGTCACATAGTTGGCTAGAATAAGGTCTAGTCTTTGACTAGGCCATCTCAAAGCTTTATTTTACTTTTGTGTCATTCAGAGCAGGACCTGTCGGTGTGCTTTATAACAGTGTCCCAGTATATAACCTCAGTGCACAGAGTGAGGAAAATGATATTTTGAAGACCCTGCTATTTTACAAGTTCTCCCACTTAGAAATCATGGAGGGGTCTGAAGTTGTCATCGTAGGTGCATGTCCACTGTGAGAGACATAATCTAAAGAAAACAATCCCAGAAATCACAATGTATGATTTTTTAAGTGCTTATTTGTATGACCAAGCTGCAAATAAGCTGCAAATGATATTTTTCTAAATGTGCCAAAGGTTAGTAACCAGAGTCCAGCCTTTTTCTTCATCATTCCTGTGAAACAGCATATTTAATGATTTCTTAATGTTTTCAGGGTTCATTTGTGATCCAGGATCAGTGTTTTGTTAGAATGTTTATAAAATAGCCACTCCTTGGAAAATTTGGCAATGTATAATATATGCATTGTTTTGTAAAAATTGCTTCTGCTTTAGATCACTGGGGTTCCTGTTTCTGCAGCCTTTGGAAGAAAGATCAACGTAAATGTCTTTGTTTCTCACCTTTTCTTAAAGTTACTATAAAAAGACATAATCTGTCCCTTTTTGTGGTATTTTCGCCTATTTCATGCAGGTACACAAGTTCTATTTAAATGAGTTCTTGATCAAATAAGTTTGGATGTAACTGCAAAGTAAAAAAAATAGCTAACAGCATTTAGACTAGCAGTTTAAATGGGGACTAAGGGTGCCCCTGTGTCAGCATCAGAGTGAGGATCATTTTTACAATTTCTCCATTCCATTGAGGACAGTTTTTGCAAAGTAAAGACATTTTTTCGAATCCTTACTAGTTATTTTTTTAACGGTTTGGTTTAGAATGCTAAAAATCAAAATAAATGAATAGGAGTCAAATATTGTCCTCATTGCAATAGAGCAAGACGAGAATGGGCGTGCAGCGTGTGTGTGTTAGCTTGTTTATGTTACCTACTTAGGACCGTTTTTGGTATCTTTACTAACCTTCTGAGGACTAAAAGGCCTTGTGGCCTAATGTGTTTGACCCCCATTTTTAATGCCAGGGAGTCGGTTTAGAGGTATTTTATAAATCCCCTATAGATTAGGATTTGGGTAAAAAAAATATGCTTGTAATGCAAACAGTTGATGTACTATGTGTTTGTGTATATCTGTGCGTCTGTGGGGAGATGCATTTGTTTTAAACAGTGTGCGAAGGGGTTTTTCCTGCATAAATCAAATCGCTTGGCAACCATTTCATCTCAGTTGAGGGGTTGGGCTTAATTGATGGAGATCACACAGCTGTCTAAGTTATTCCACCTGATCATCAGATAGTTGCAGGGTAAAGCAAATGCAGGTCATCTAGTTTGTTGCACGCTTTCATACGTTCTCTCAGTATGCCTCTGGGGTAGCCATTGTCATTTGACTAAACAAATTCAGATTTCTTTAGTAAAGCCTAAAATGTCAGAAATTCATGGGGTCTGTAACTAACTCCACTGATATTAGCTGTAGCTCAACTATTTCAAACCTCCATCCCTCTTATCTCTCAAGGGTATAGATCTCACCTTAGTAGACCACAAACCCTCTTCAAGACATCTCTTGTCAAACCCCAATTCTAGATTACCTTTTCATCCTCAATGCCTTCTTCTTATTTTAGAGAGGAAGTCGACCTAAGTTATCTTATTGTGCTTACTTTGATCCCCTTTAATAGCATGTCTTTGACCTAATTCATGAACTAAAAGGAAACTTTCCTCCACAGCTCAGCCTCTTCTTGCAGCTTAGTGCATGTGCTCATCTCCCCAAATGTCTCCCACACTATTGTGTTTTTGAAACACTATTTTAACTATTTAACACTATTATCTTAAAAATGAGCATATGTTTACGCCCTCCTTCTTGCTTGTCCCGTAAGCTATGGTTTTCTTTGCATGCACACTTTCAGCCATATATCTGTGGTGAGCTATGGTTTCAGACATTGAAGCTCACCTTTCTCACCGTGGTTGTTTGAAAGTAGCCGAAGGTCATCAGAGAAAAAGTATCTACGAAGTGTATGAGAAGAAAAGGAAGGACTCAGAAGAGGCAGATATATCCCAGAATGCTTTGCGCAGAGAACTCCCCGATCAAAGCATAATGGGGTTTGCTGTCACAGCGGACCCTGCTGTCGCCATAGGTTGCCACTACCCAACAGCAGCTACTAATAACAAAGATGGCGCAGGCACTGCACAGCGGACCAACAGGGATGTGATCATCTGCCCAAACGGTAAGTTAACTGAGTTCACTATAAAGCCCCAGCTCTATATAGTGAGTGAGGGATTTAGGGGTTAGGGAGGACGTTTCTGCACAGTAAGTTTGTATGAGAACAGCAACTTTTAAACAGACTGTGCACAGAGTCTATCCAATTGAGTGCAGAGGCATTTTTTTTCCTGGTTCGTTCAAAACATGCCCCATAATCACAGCTCTATGGAGCGGTATCAGACTCATATTCTGACTAGAATTGAGTCGGACTACGTCAGGCTAAGGTATATCAGTATTAGGCCCATATTTTGTGTACTTTACCTTTTAAAATGAAGCCCCTGGTTCAATTTGTCCAATGGTCTGAATTGGACCCTGGTACGGGTCCACTGAACCATAGTTTCATAAACATCTATGCTCATGACTTATAAGTTAAGCCCACATGGCACAAGTATTCTAGCACACCAAAGGGTAGGCTTTTGGTTGGTCTTTTAGTTTGATGGCCCACTTTCAACAAAGATGTTACTAGGTTCAAGCCTGCCATGTCTGACTCGAAGTAAGTCCAGTAACAACAGTATACTAACAGTTATTTAAAGGCTTGTCCTTTTGTACTCCTAAAGAAACTTCCTTCATCTTATGAAATAACCCATCTCCCTATTATACGTATTTTCAGACTCAATAGAAATTTTCTCAGGATATTCTTTGACTATGTTCCTNTTTCTCCATTCCATTGAGGACAGTTTTTGTAAAGTAAAGACATTTTTTCGAATCCTTACTAGTTATTTTTTTAACGGTTTGGTTTAGAATGCTAAAAATCAAAATAAATGAATAGGAGTCAAATATTGTCCTCATTGCAATAGAGCAAGACGAGAATGGGCGTGCAGCGTGTGTGTGTTAGCTTGTTTATGTTACCTACTTAGGACCGTTTTTGGTATCTTTACTAACCTTCTGAGGACTAAAAGGCCTTGTGGCCTAATGTGTTTGACCCCCATTTTTAATGCCAGGGAGTCGGTTTAGAGGTATTTTATAAATCCCCTATAGATTAGGATTTGGGTAAAAAAAATATGCTTGTAATGCAAACAGTTGATGTACTATGTGTTTGTGTATATCTGTGCGTCTGTGGGGAGATGCATTTGTTTTAAACAGTGTGCGAAGGGGTTTTTCCTGCATAAATCAAATCGCTTGGCAACCATTTCATCTCAGTTGAGGGGTTGGGCTTAATTGATGGAGATCACACAGCTGTCTAAGTTATTCCACCTGATCATCAGATAGTTGCAGGGTAAAGCAAATGCAGGTCATCTAGTTTGTTGCACGCTTTCATACGTTCTCTCAGTATGCCTCTGGGGTAGCCATTGTCATTTGACTAAACAAATTCAGATTTCTTTAGTAAAGCCTAAAATGTCAGAAATTCATGGGGTCTGTAACTAACTCCACTGATATTAGCTGTAGCTCAACTATTTCAAACCTCCATCCCTCTTATCTCTCAAGGGTATAGATCTCACCTTAGTAGACCACAAACCCTCTTCAAGACATCTCTTGTCAAACCCCAATTCTAGATTACCTTTTCATCCTCAATGCCTTCTTCTTATTTTAGAGAGGAAGTCGACCTAAGTTATCTTATTGTGCTTACTTTGATCCCCTTTAATAGCATGTCTTTGACCTAATTCATGAACTAAAAGGAAACTTTCCTCCACAGCTCAGCCTCTTCTTGCAGCTTAGTGCATGTGCTCATCTCCCCAAATGTCTCCCACACTATTGTGTTTTTGAAACACTATTTTAACTATTTAACACTATTATCTTAAAAATGAGCATATGTTTACGCCCTCCTTCTTGCTTGTCCCGTAAGCTATGGTTTTCTTTGCATGCACACTTTCAGCCATATATCTGTGGTGAGCTATGGTTTCAGACATTGAAGCTCACCTTTCTCACCGTGGTTGTTTGAAAGTAGCCGAAGGTCATCAGAGAAAAAGTATCTACGAAGTGTATGAGAAGAAAAGGAAGGACTCAGAAGAGGCAGATATATCCCAGAATGCTTTGCGCAGAGAACTCCCCGATCAAAGCATAATGGGGTTTGCTGTCACAGCGGACCCTGCTGTCGCCATAGGTTGCCACTACCCAACAGCAGCTACTAATAACAAAGATGGCGCAGGCACTGCACAGCGGACCAACAGGGATGTGATCATCTGCCCAAACGGTAAGTTAACTGAGTTCACTATAAAGCCCCAGCTCTATATAGTGAGTGAGGGATTTAGGGGTTAGGGAGGACGTTTCTGCACAGTAAGTTTGTATGAGAACAGCAACTTTTAAACAGACTGTGCACAAGGAGAAAAGGGCGCTTTCAGACCAAGAATATTTCTGTGCAGGCTCTTTTTTTTTTTAGTGAAGATGTCTTTTAAAAATTTTTAGAAAATCCTCCACAATATATTTAATGAATGTTAATGTGTATTTGAATTAGCCTGATGACCAATATTATTTAATGTTAGCAACAGCAGCCTCTGAGAAAAGAACAAAGAAAAGCAATTGTGTTGAGGCAGAACTTGATGCGTTGAAGAGTGACATAGGGAGTTGAAAAAATGTTGTTAGACAGCCAAAGTACTGACATGACAGATACAATGAATTGCTGTGAGCTGCAAATTTTTACCTATTTAATATATGGACTGCTCATATTAACACTAGTGGTATTTGTGCTGGTAAAAAAAACAAAAAAAAACTGGTTGTTAGGGAATCCAGGGTGGTTTTCAACTGTTCAGCCGTATAGGGCTGATCTGTTTCTGATAAAGCT
The DNA here is from genome assembly GCF_000732505.1 of Cyprinodon variegatus. NCBI lineage: Eukaryota > Metazoa > Chordata > Actinopteri > Cyprinodontiformes > Cyprinodontidae > Cyprinodon > Cyprinodon variegatus. The sequence continues at coordinate 1,102,744 of NW_015150726.1, forward strand.
GTCTCTCCAATACTGGACCCAGTTCAGCAAACAGATCCAATATAAATGCTCTTGGAAGTCTTAACATTGGTAAGTTTCAATATGAGCCACAAAATCATTTTGATCCCTTAAAATTCCGCCATTTGCCAGGCATTGCCAGCAATGCTAAAGCATTCATTGCAAAGTCTTAGACACAAGTATGTTGCAACATATTTAAACCATTTACAGCAATCAATGTGAATGCGTCACACCTTATCGCAACATCTGTGTTAATCGGTGGCGCATATACCCCGGTAATTATCAGAAAATTTTGAATATCTCAATTAAAAAAAAAACAAAAAAAATTAGCATATATGCCTTATTTATTTATTGGAAGGTCCTTGTGTTAACATACAGCTCAGTAGCAACAGTAGCATAAATAACACTGCAGTTTTAAATGCTTGTGATATAGTTGATCTTTGATTCAAGTTTTCTGTGGAATGAAATTAAATGTGTTGCAGGAACCAAGACGATGTGTGTCTCCAGTTCCCCATTTCACCCTGTGTGTTGTTATAATTTCCTGTGTCCAAAACAATCATATGCATGGATCAGAGAACCTCACATTTTCCAGTCAAATTTTTTTTTAGGTCACAACTTTTACATTGAACGTGAGGTATATCTAGCCTGGGTGCCAGTCCGAACTTAGTCCCGTCCACAAGGTTTGAGTTCGGGGAAGTTCGGTCTGGCTCTGCTCCATAGTAGCGCGAGTATTATCACCCACTGTCAGGCGATCCAATCAAATTGTCAGGGCGGGCTTTATACGATGATGGACAGATGATCAAGAGTAAC
>NW_015150726.1:1103936-1118340 GCF_000732505.1 Cyprinodon variegatus
ACATCCGCAGCGACATCTACTGGACTGGAAGTTGTATAACACTTGTTTTTGGCTGATGTTCGCCAACCATTGATGCAATTTTATTAATTAATTTTTTTTAATTAATAATCGATACTTGGCGTCAAGAATCGATGCAGTAGATCACGAAAATTAGAATCACGATGCATCATCACGACGATTATTTTGCACACCCCTAGTCATGAGGGGTGCTGGTGCCTATCTCCAGCTGTCAATGGGCGAGAGGCGGGGTACACCCTGGACAGGTTGCCAGTCCATCGCAGGGCTATGGCCAACCAATCTAATTTAATAGTGTTTTTAGTCTATATTGGTAAAAGGGCAAACCAACACAAATTGGTCACTTTGGTCAAATTATCAGTTAATTAGTGTAGCAACATTGAAAACCAAAAAACAGGGTTTGAACCACCATTCCTATGATTGCAGGGCAATCTACTGCATCTGACGCATCTGTTACCACATAAACTTCTTGGAATTTGATATTACTTACAAGATTTGCATGCTTTATATACACATCATTGGAATTGTTCTTGGCTTGGTCAGTTTATGAGAAGTATCCTGGTTAATCTAACCAAAATTGGCTTAACCAGTAAAAAAATTTTTTTTCTTGTTTTACATTCTTAGAGTGTTCTGTCTTTGTTATTCTTACACAGTAGTTGCCAAAGTTTTTTTCCCTGGGTCAGTCTTTGGTTGACAAAATTGTGTGCCCCCCTTTTGTGGATTTTAATTTCAAAGAACTTGTCTTAAAAAGTTCAAAGGAAAAAGTTAAGCTACTTGAATTAAATATGCATCAGTTTTACCTCTACACTATCAGCAGTCTCAATAAAAGTGAGATGGAATTCTTATTTCACTGGAGGGAGGATCTCGTGAGGCTGAGGTAAAACAAATGTATAGTGGGTGAAGCCTGTAGATAAGACTAGTTTGATGTAGTGTGTGCTCTCCTAACCCGAGGTCCTCTAAAGTTGTCCTGTGTTGTCTCACAGATAAAAGCTAGACGACATTAAAGCTCCAGCAGTCAGCTACCTCAGTTATTCACTCTGTAAGATGTGTCACTGCTCACTCACTTGTTTGTTTGTCTGTGGGTTGCCCCATTTTGGAATTTGACATGTGATCCGCTGCTGACAGCCAATCTATAGACAAAGTGGAAAAACCTCTGGTTTTCTAAAGGTCCTTTTTCAAGCAATGCATCTCCCAGAAAATAAAAATATTTGCAGAAACCGGGCATACAAACATAGAGATTATTTTTTAGAGATAACTACTATCAATCCTAGGGTTGTTTGTTTGGACTGATGCACTCAAATGCTTCTTAATATCTTATTAGGGCCAGAAAAAAACTCTTCTCAAGCATATTTCCTTATGTTCTGCTTTACAGCAAGTCAAACTCTGACCAGCTTACCATCTGGGAACCCAGCTAGATTATACAGACCCTTTTTTTGCTTTTTAAAACAAGTTTTTATCCAAAAAAGTTTGTCATTTTTGAGAAGGAAGAAAATCAGTGGCCATGAAAGTGGATGCAACAGCTCAGCTATGCATTACTGCCATCTAATGGTCAGTGAGCTACAAAACATTATCTGCATTTTAAGCCCCTTTTTATTAGTCTGCTATAGAGTTTTATAACCAAGGATGTATAGAAATAATATTTTATGTATATAAACAAAAAATAATGTAATGTGATATTTTCTGAAAAGTAAAATCTGAACAGTTTCTTGTGGTTTTTATTGATCAGCACATGCACATCTTTATGGATTAAACATATTTTTTTAAGCTTTGCCATAAAAAAAGTGTTTTTCTTTTGCGGTATATTTAGGTCTGGACTTTGAGTCAGTCTAGCATACGAATATGCAATACATCAGTTTGAAACACTAGCTCCCATGTATGTTTGGGTCATCATCCTTTTGAAAAATGAGCACTCTCTCAGTTAGTCTTCTACAGCCTGTAATGGGATAAGGCTGACTTTAGCAGCACAGTCCATATGAATAGGAAAAAAAAAAGCAAAAACGTGTTAGTATAATGGGTACTGTTGATTTCCCTCCATCTGTAAGATATGCCACATAGGGTCTAAAAGTAGGTCCAAAAGTGCTCTGCAGAGATAACTTTTACAACTTCATTTTTGTATGTTGTTTTCTCTACATGGCTTGTGGTCACAACAGCAACCAGATGTTTTTCTGACCTTACCTTAAAAATTACCCTTGTCTTGTTACTCTTCCACAAAGCCTGTGTTTTTGCTTAACAGTACTAATAGTTTTAATGTTGACAGATTATCACATCTGAATTGTAGACCTCTGTAGTGCCTCCTAAGTTCCCATCGACCTCTTGTCTGCTTTTCTGACTAAACTTCTTCACACCAAGCATGGTGAGCAATGGTGCGTTACACTGTTCAATACCACTTCCATTTTCATGGTAAGGATATATTAGTGCAGGAAATTTGTTTGAAGGTTGACATATTTTTAACCTAACCATGTCAAAAACTTCTCCCTAACTTTCCCCCTTATCTGCTGTTCTGTTCTTATGTTGTTTGTTTGCTAATGTTCTTAAAGAATGCACCAGAAATGTACTAAGATGGCCTCTGAAAATAATTATAACAGTAGATTTTATAGGAGTCAGAGGAAAAGAGACAAAATACAACTGTGTGCCAAATTTTATTTTCTTTAAAAAGATTATTGCATATACAAAATTTTGCACTATTTTGTGTCTCTCACATGGAAAAACAATATTTTAAGGATCGTGATTCTAACTTAAGAAAAAAACTTGAAAAGGTCTGAATGCTTAAGTGAGCCATAATAAATGAAGTCCTAAGCCCTTGGCTGAGGATGCTTTGCCCTCATGTGTGTATGCATTGTTGATCCCTTTCAGCTGAGACACCTGCCTAAATATTGGTTCCCAACAAACAAAATCATCAGCCGATTCAACCTTACCTTGTTACAGCAGCCCAACTCCTTTGTACTCTGAGTCTAAAGCTCTTATGGTCCTTTGTGAATTAATTACATGTATCCAACAAATAAAGTCTGCAGCTGGCTCGTGGCTCTGTGTACATGGTTATAACTCATAAACACATAGGCAAACACACAATGCGGATGGCGACAAGTATCGCTTTCACAGGCTGTGGCCAAACAGAGCTCTACATGTAGGGACACACTGAATCCAAACCGCACACTTAAAAGCAGCACGTTGATACACTGTATCTGCTGTCAGGACAATTCACCTGCTGCCGTCTCTCAGCGTCTCCATTCACAGCCTCGCTATCTCTGTTCTGCCAGAGCAAAATGACATGTCAACACCTCACTATATCGATCAAGCAAAGTGGAGCCCTCTACCGGACATCTTATATACCATTTTAAAGAAAATAAAAAGCATGTTTAGCCTTCCCGTTCCTCCAGTTATCAGATGCTCTCTCCTTCAGTGGCGTTTGGTGTCTGTAAACACGAAGCTGAAAGGTGCCACACACCTCTTTAGAAAACAAAACAAAACACTCTTAAACCGTAGCTAGCAGGCTTTCAGTGTTGCACAAACACAGAGCTAACATGATCCAGCCCCCGTAGCGTTACCGTAGTGTTGTCTGCTGACAGCTCCTGTTAGGACTCTATTGTGTGGACATGACCGTGGAATACAAGAAAGGCGGTGGTTAAAAGCACAAAGAGGTTACGGGTGCATACTCTTCTCGTTCTCTCTCATCACAACTGCCTTTTCTCGTCGGTCTGCTTAGCATTTAGGATGGATGGGGATCACCAAGCTTCTCCACCCCTCCAGAGGACGAAGGTGATGGGAAGAGGGGTGTCCTGGCCCACCAAAGACAGGTGCTGGCCTATATATTAGTGGGTCATAATGGTGCTGAAGGATGAGTTGCTCTGGGAGACTCTGAATGGAGTCAAGAGTCTTTTTCCCAGCTGCTGTGGTCTCAGTCTTCTACTGGTCATTTGTCTCGGCTTACTGCCAGAGCAAAGGTGCTGTTGTCTCTTAACACTAAAAAAATCTTTAAAACAAAGGAAAGAAAACTGAAAAGTAATTAGGATGCATCTCTCTACCTGTTCACAGCTACTTTAGCAAAGTCCAGTTTACCTCCACAGGAAACTTTACACTTTAGGCTTTCCTGCTTAGACAATTGCTGACAAACTGGAGGGAGTTTTCTATGCCCATCTCATTTTCTTTTACATTTGTTTATTACTTATTTTTTTCAAAAAGTGTTTTTATGACCTTGTTTACTGTGTGAAAATTCTAGTTTATAGACATAAACAAGCTGCTTGCACTGAAGTTTGATTAGAAGGCTAGTGCTTAAGTTCTTAAGTTATTCAATTGTGATTGCATAAGATCAAAGCCTGAGTTGTAACCTAAATCATGCAAAAAAAAAAAAAAAATGTTTATAAACAACAGAGCCCCCTTCAACATTTTAAAAAGAAAAAACATCTATATATGACAGATCTCTTACTGGAAATGAACAAACTGTTGTTTGGTTGTAGTTTCAGAAAAGTGATAAATAAGCTGGTTTTAACACAATAGAAACCAAAATAAAAACTGATTTTACCATCAGGAATATTGGCAGTCCCTGTGTTGGAGATGTTGTAGATTCAGCCTGTTTTTCAAGTGTAGTCCTGTTTCTCTGACAGTGACTGGCTGTATGTACTCTGTTCATCCTCTGACATTGGCTCAGAGCTCGTCTTGGTTCTGCTGGAGGTTTCTTCCTGTTAAAAGGGAGTTTTTCATCTCCACTGTCGCTACAAGCATGCTTAGTGTGAGGGATTGCTGAAGAGTCAATGAGTCGATGCAATCAAAACTTTAAATCAATTTGACTGTGTGATCTGGTGAACTGTAAAGTGCCTTGAGATGACGTGTTGTCATTGTGCTATATAAATAAACTGAATTTAATTGAATTGAAATTGAAACATTGAGGGTTTAAATGATTTCATTTTTTATTTAGTATTGCTCTGTAAAGATGTGGAAATGCTAGAAACTAGTCAGACATACAGGATATCAGATGTGAAAGTATGAATGGTGCTCTGCTCAGTTTTCATGGCTTTATAAAGCAATTTTGGAGTTTCTATGTATATGTATTATCAGCCCTTATTATCAAGAGAAAAAATAAATTATATATATATATATATACATATTGTGGCATGGTAGTCAATTGAGGAACCAAGCCAAATTTGATCCCCAGACTCCTGTATGAAAGTCATGCATACTGTCCAGCTAGCTAATTAGCCTGGTCTCATTACATTTCTTTTAACAAACATCTCTGTAGGCATGTCACCGGCATGAGATACAGAATAGCTAAAAAAGACTATCTTTGGTAAGTTTCATTGTAAAATTGCCACTATAGGCTATTCTATCCAGAGCTGTAAGGTTTGTATAAAAATAGTGATAGGACATTAATTGCTAAATATTTTAATAATTGATGGAAAAGGTGAAAATACTGCAGTAAAAATATATTGAAAATATGAATAAAAATGAAATATTCTGAAGATAAAGATTATCTGTGCATTTTCAATTCAACTTAGTCAGTCCTGAATATTTAATTTAATGTGTATTTATTTCTTGAATAATCAAAAAAGGGAATCCAAAGCCTCTAAATCTAAAATACTAAAGCGGAAGTCAGATGTTATACATGTTATAGTGGTCTGCATCCAAAAAAATCTAATCTTTTATAATAAATGCAGGGTGTGAGAAAAACCTATGAGCCAATAATAATTTTTTTGTTTCTTCATACCACCAGCAGGACTTGAAAACTATTACCATCTCTGCATGGTACAAATTGGCCACATTATTTTCAATGATTGTTTTAAAACTAGGAAAATTGGACAGCGTACGGTAGAATACTATCCTCAATGAAGTAAGTAATAGGAGACTGATGATATTCATCTGATAAAGTGGGGTGATACTGGGAGCAGGCTCAACCACATTAACTCCACATGTTAGTTAATATTAGTTAACTACATTTTCTGCAAAAAGAAAAAAAAAAATCAAACATCCTACTTGGTGACTAGTTTCCACCAATTAGAGAATTACTCTGCTTTACCATAAACCCACAGAAATGTTATCTCCGTATATTAGAGCCAAGTAACTATAGCCGACCACCGGACTAGACCTCAATTTAAAAACTCCTAAGTGATATTTTCCACTTCAAAAAATGTATCCCTACTTACTGCCAATGCTCCATGATTGGGCATTTAATTACTACTGTTGAAACTGGTCTATTCAAATATGTCAACAGTCCATGACTGTAGTCCACTGGTTTGTTTTTCTCTTAATTGACTTGATGAACAACAGAACTCAGTATGTTCTTATGTTTTTTTAATAGAGCAAAATGAAAGCAAATAAAAAATCACAATAATGTGGCCAGTAGCTCAATGAACTTTATATCTGTACTGATTTGAGACACTTATTTTCTTTTAGATCGGAACATGTTGAATGGTTTTGTTTACTTTGATGTGTTTATTTTTATACAATATTTATTCTCTTTTTCCAATTTTGTAACTAAAATCAATTCTAAAAAGGTCAAACTGTGAAAATATCATCTTGAGATAAGCATGTCTGTTTCTTTAATGTTCGCACATCAAACATAACACATGGAGATTTCATATGAGTTCCAGCTCACAAGACAGGATAGACAATTTTGGCATTTTGAGTAGGAAAGAAGAAGCCAGTTCTTGTTTACAAATCATAAAATCCTCACAGTTCAAATAATTCATCTAATCTTTTCTGTCACACTGTGGCTTTTTCCTGTTTGTACCCAAAAGCAGTTCAAACTAAAGGTGTCTTCTTTCAAATAATAGTTTAAATAAGCAACAGGATGTGAACCTTTGCATTCTCTATCAAAGGCTGATCACAAATGCTGACTTCCTTTATTACCTTGGATAAATATCTTAATAACTTTGTTTGTGCAACGGCTTTGTTAACCTATTTGAACAATTCTTACAACTTTTGAAAAAATTCACAAGATGTCTATATGCAGATGCCTCATCAGTCCTTAACTTTTCAACCGAATTAAAGCAACAAAAGAAAAAAATTATTTTGGTGACTTTTTTAATGATATATTTTGGAAAACCCTGGTTCTTTTTTGTTTTGTTTTTTTTTGCTCATAGTATCTTTATACTGCGTGCTTGCTTGCTGATGACTGCATTTAGAAAGCTTGTAATGTCATAAAGAACAGCTTTCATCCTTTGAACCAAAAGCTCTAGAGCAGAATGCCTCGTGTCCTGTTTTGAGAGACTTAATCAGACTTTCCATATTAAAAAATGCTCCAGGTCAGTTAGGTCACAGAGACAAAGGCCTTTATGAAGGATGGGGGCTGGAAGCTCCTTGTGCCAGGGATGACAGACGCTGAGATTTGATTGGCTTGTTCCTGCACGGATGGGATTCGCTGTCAACAGGTCCCAATTAGTCCAATCAGAGTGGAAGGAAACGGCACAGAAAGGATACTTTGTTTGTGCCACCATGTTTGTGAAGCTGATAAAAGTATAAAACAAAACACAATTACTCGTTCTTTCTTCCTCCCCATTGAGCTCTATATGCCGAGTCTGTGGGGGCAAATTAATTTGAAAATTAGACTTGGTGAGGCGTTGCTTTGTTGACACCCGCTCCAGCGTGGGGGCTGCATTGTTGTTGCCCTAAACGTTGCTGTTGATGTAAATATTGCCTTCTGCAATTCTTTTGTGTTTCTAAAGAGTATTCGGTGACCAAAGCTGCTTCCTGACACAAATGTGTCATCGAGAGTCTTTTAGATCGCAGTCAAACACAGCCGCAGCCTGAGCAGCAGGCCGAGGCTCGAGTCAGCACAGATTCAAGGGAGAATAATAGTCAGAGATTGCTAGGAAGGGGTGGGGTTGCGAAAACAGGATGGTGTGTCATGTTGGAGAAATAAAACCAAGGTTAGAATAATTATCGGGCCAGCTTTAAATAAAACGCAAAGGTCTTTTTAACAACACAGAAAATTAAACAAAAGAAATAAAGCTTTTTTTTTGTTAGTTTTACAAATAAACTTGAAGCAACAAAAAGATTAACAATTAACAATGCAGAAACTAACAAATCTATTGTCATGTAGAATAACATGTTCACCAAGTTCAATATGGAAAACAGGAAATCTTGTGCTTGAAGATTCCTCTAAGTAAATAACCATCCTGGGACTTTGACCCAACCAGCTAATCAGGCACGGCTTAGTGAGTGATGGGACATTGACCTCTGACCTGAGGAAGTCATTTAGATGGAGAGGCTCTGAAGGTCTGATTCATGGTCAAAAAAACAGCCCTATTTCCATGCCCAGAGATGCCAAAGGTGAGGACGGACAGGTAATTGGGAAGGTGGGATGTTTTTTTGGTTTTTTTTGTATCTCAATCTGATAATATTCAGAGTCTCACATGCAGTCAGCCTTAAAAATAGATTAAAATAAAATTACAAAAATAATACACAATTTTAAAGAGCATATTCATTTATGAAAGCTTGTTTAGAAAAATAAATATATCTAATAACTTTTACAATAACTTTACATATGACGGTTTTAGTATTTTATGCACAAGCTGCATTCATTCTACTGGGCTATGAAGAATTTCCTTCCCCTTTTTGGCCTTTTCTTGGTATTTAAATGTCCGGAATTATCAAGCTAATTTAAAAATCACACAACATGAGAAAAAAATTAAAAGCTGTTTTCAAATCATGCTTTGCACCTTCTCTTTAGAAATGAGTCTACCATTGTAAGAACTACAAAAACTGTGTCCCACTTCCATATGACTGGAAAAGATTAGATGCTCATTTGCAACGTTTTTAGTTTAGCAAATTTTTATCTTTATTATTACTTTTTCCAGTTTTAGGTTATTTGAATTCCTAGTGTAAATGTATTATTTTCTTTCATGGGGGTATGTACATTTTCAAGCACAACTGTATGTGCAGTAAAACCTTACTTGTTTCATATCTCTGTGATTTCCACCAAACATTGTTAAACTAAACAGATCAATGATGTGTCTGCTGCATCTGTAAGCTTTGCTTGATCTGTACACCACCAGATAAATCTAATCTACATCTGTCCGGAAGAGATGAACTGAGGAAATATCAAATACATCTATTTTCACTGTGTCAGTAAAATTTTTAAACCTTTAAAATTTTTAAATTAGTTTAATGACATATTTATCCCATCACAACTCATTGAGACTAGCAGAGGCCTTCAGCCCTGGTCCTCAGAGCCCACTGTCCTGAAAGTTTTAGATGTGCCTCTGGCACCAAATGATCACATTAACTTGTCAGCATCCTCCAGAGGCTGAAGAGGTCTCTTAATCACTCACTTGTTTTAAGTCAGGTGTGGGTAGGTAGGGGAGCACCTAACACATGCTGGTAGACAGTGGGTCTTGACCAGGGTTGGAGACCTCTGCTTTACATTAATTCCTCACACCGAGCATGCATACAGTGACAGTGGAGAGGAAAAAAGCCCCTTTTAATAGAAAGGAACTTCTAGACTGAGGTTCAAGGAGATAGAAGTGGACATACAAAAGGAACTAGAAGCACTGATCCATAAAAAAAGCTGTTTGTTAGAAAAGGTAATGCTAATCACTACACAAAGACCCGTCTCAAATCATCCAAAAAATATTCTGATGAAAATACTGTGTGTAAACAACAGTCAAATATGGTGTTGGTGGCATGATGGTCTGCAGCTTCTTTGCTGCTACAGAATGATGTGCTATAAAATACGGTACAAAACAACCAAATTCACTCTCTGCATTTAGCAATGTGGGGTGTCCTCAGAGAGCAGGTCATGGGGATCAAACCAAGTACTTCAAGCAACCAATAGGTTGCAGCAAACTCAGAGCTGAACACTGACTTTGGTGTTAAGTCCTGCAACTGGAATGCTTCCAGTGCACTTTTGTAGTAGCATTTACCCCAGATGGGACTTGAACCCACAATCCCTGGCTTAGGAGGCCAGTGCCTTATCCTTTAGGCCACTGGGGCACACATCAGCATCTATTTCCTCATTGGACTCATCTGAAGTCTTTTCATAAGTACGTTTTAAAATTATCTTTATTTTTTCACAATCCTTATGTCTACTGTTAACTACTATCTTTGTAATGATATTTCACAAACTAAACACATACCTTCCTTTTCTGTATTTCCAAAATATCATAAGACTAAAAGCAGTTCCCCATTAAATCTTTTTAAGAAAAATCTTAGATCTCATCGAAATATAACATTGTTGTTCATAATTCAAAAAGTCCCACAGGCCTTAAAAAATGTCCAACATGTTATAGTAGGGACTTTTTGTGAGCTTAAGTGGTAATCAGGAAAGATGGAGGAAAGACAGAAAGAAGAGATATTCTCTGTACAATGAGAAGTGTAATAATAAGGTGCTATAGGTTCGCTTTTTAAGGATACATTTCATTGGTTGGTGTCTTTAGGGATTGGAACACTATATACAGATATAAAAACAAGGCAAATTAGTATTTACTGTATGATGATTTCAGCAGCTATAGCGTAGATCTTCAACCACATGCCCAACTGTTTGTCAAGGCTGTTGAAGTTTGCTTGTGTGCAGCCATCCCACCTCCTGCTTTTGACTGCAATACACAAAGCTCTTCTTAAATTCCAGACTGATTTTTAAAAGCATTGATCTGCTTCCAGGAGCTTTTACCTTTTAAGGCCCGATTCCTCCTAGAGATGCGGCAACAGCAGATGCTGCTCCTCTGACTTGTTAAGTCTTCTCAGCCTTTTTTCCTCTGCTCTATGGTCCGTCTGCCAAAACAAACCGCTCCATTCAAGCTGAAAGTGACAGTAAAATGCTGACAGGTGATTTTCAAAATATATAATGAGAATGAAATAAATATTTTGTGATCTAATACATGATGCAGATATTAATTATGCACTTTAATAATTAAACGTGCCATTAGATTATCAAAAATACTTAATAATATGCAGAGTGAAATACTGACGCTAAAAAAATTATTGATTTATGAGTGCATTTACTCATGTAGCTTTATATGCATTAATACATATGGACTAACATATTTGTATGACTTTTTAGGGAGTTTCCAGTCTGTTGCGTTGTGATTATTGGGTCGCAGACTGAAATGTTTGGGAAAATCTAAAGTAAAGAACTCTCTGACTTTTTTAAGCTATTCAAAATCAACTAATATTTAACAAACAGCATTGACTGTTAATGAGGGAAAAGGCAAGTATAATTAGACCAAGCATTACTTTAAATATATCTACTTCAATGTCCATATTATAGAAAATGAAATTATTATTTTTGATGATTCAGTTTGCATCAAGATTGTGTTGCCTAAAAGAGAAACTAGACATTGTTATGAAGTGCCAGTCAGTGGGTTCAGTCATCACACTATCTCTTTGTAAGACGATACACCGAGCTCTGAGGTTATTTTAGGGTTCACAGTCACATCTAAGGAGCTAAAGGACCTTTTTTTTTTTCCTTGGTATGTCAGAACTGAAGAATCTTTTCAAGATCAAAGCATGGAGATCAAACACAGTGCAACCGTAGACAGAACGCAGATTGTATGGATCTCAATCAATGTCTGAGCCCAAAATGAGCAGAATTGCCAAGCGGAGTGGCTGAGTTATGTATACAAGCTGTCACCCTAGGTACTGCCGTCCACCTTTAGGGCTGTGATACAGGAAAACAGGTTGGTTATACTCTAGACCCTTTGTTCCCGGAGGACAATCAAACACAATTTGTAAGGGGTGACAGCAATCAGGCAACGGTGAGAAAAGACAAAACAGTAAATAACTTTAAAAAACAAAACAACTTCATCCCAAACTCCATACATAAAGCTTTATATGGACTTTTTCTGTTTAGCTTTTTCCAAAACATTAAAACTTAAGGCATGCTTAGTTGTTGAGTGAAAAATGCAGACCAAGAGAACCAGACATTTATATCTAAGAGACCCCTGAGATTTTACTGTTGGACATTTTCAGAGAAAGCAGATCACTGTCTGTCATTTAATATAGAGTGTAAAGTAAAACTGGTCATTGTGAAAAAGACAAAAGCAAACTGATCATAACCAGGCATTTTCATTTTGCATTTATTTCTTTGTATCCTTGTTAAAATGAAGGATATTGGTACGTGTATATTAAAAAGCAAAATGTTTTGATTAATACATTTTTGATTTACAGATGAACAGTCAAATAAGTCAGAAACAAGACTTACCGTACTTGAAATTTGATAAATTAAAAGCCACAAAGTATAATACATTTTCTGAAGTTTAATGAGACAGAATAAAACAAAGGAGCACTTTATGATGAAGTTAGAGGAAAATAAAGTGCGGGTTTTAAATGTTTTAATAAGAGGTTAAATCCAACAAAAGTTGCATGCATTTGTATTCATCCTCTACTCTAATATCCCTAAAGGAAATCAGCGCATCTCTAAAGCTATCTGCTGAAATGGAAATATTTAGACAAGCTTCAAACTACAAATAGGAGGCTTTCCATCCAACTTAAATGCTCAGGAGGATATGGATGCATTAAAACTGGCAGTTCTCGTTCAAATTTATAAGGTGGAGCTGGGTGAGGAAAGTGTTTCATAATAAATTAACTTTATTGATCAAACATTGGAGACATTTACCTCTGCATTTTAACCCATCCTCTTGGGGAGCAGTTGGCTCCCATGCTGTGGTGCCAGAGGAGCAGTGTGGGGTTCAGGGTCTCCCCAGGGACCCAGAGTACAAGCAGTGGGATCAAACTGGGTACTTGCAACCTTCTCAGAGCACAAGTGGACTGCTCTAACCACTAGACATAGTCCAAGAACATAAAGAAACAACAAAGGAAATTGAAAGCATAATAATTTAATCTTTAAAAGTTTTAGCTGCAACTTTTTCATCTAAATAATTAGGTTTTCAAAAATTATATATGTACAGAAGGTGTAGAGGGGTAAAAAAAAGTATTGATTTTACTGGAATAAATATTAAATAAATTACTGTGTTTTTAGATTGTGGCAGATCCAAAATATATTAATATTTACTTCTAGTAAGAATGCAATGTCGACATAAAAGGGCTGGGAAAAGCAGGCTGACCTCATGTGAGGCAGAGCTCAGGTGGAAGGAGTTAAAGCTGTTGCTATTATTTTGTTTATAGTAAGAAAGCCAATAAGGCCAAACAGCCTCTTTAGACTTTGGAAGTGCAGGTTGCATAACCCCTGATCTGACAGATGAGAACTGTGGTTATGTCTCAATGTAGTTGAAGCCAAAAGTGATACACACAGATTTTCTAAACCTTGTTAATGAAAAACTGTAAAGGTAAGAAATGAAACTGGTTGGTTTATTTGCTAGTGTTTATTATTAGGAGAAATTGATTTAATATTATGTCTTTAAGACAGACCATACCAGCAGCCAGCGCAAATTCTACAGGGACTGGACCTTGTTAGCCCCTGTCTAGAACTGGCCACATGGCAACTATGGAGGAGCTGCAAAAATCCATCACTCAGATGGGAAAATCTGCCGATAAAAGAAATTATTAGTTAAGAATGAATTTGAGCATCCATAATTGGGAAAAAGTGGACAATGTTACCTTAGAGATTGCTTCACTCTAACTTCCCAGTTCCAAGGGTCATGGAGAACAGGGGTAGAACCACATTTAAGATGTTCTAATGGAGCTTATTGGTAAATAGTAATGGATGGCTGTTGAGGTTGAGAAAAGTCTCTTCTTTTACCTCAGTTTCATCCTTACCAGAGGCCCTTTTAACGTGAAAGGGAAGTGGTAAAAATATTATCCTGCAGCTACATTCCTCCTGTTACCCTGACTGATCTGTCGAAAAGACTTCTTTGATGCTAAGAACTGCCAAACCAGCTTCCTACATTTAAACATTGAAGAAAGCACTCAAAACAAATGGCTGCCAATCAAACGTAATGTAGTCTGGCCTAAAGCAGGGAGCGCGTAGCATACTTGCTCAGCACTGATGGAAATAAAGTAAGTCTGATGTCTGAAAAGCCCTGACTGAGCTATTAAACAGCAGGGAGTAGAGTCAAATCTAAGTGGTCCATGTTTATACAAATATGCATGTAAAAAATGCAAAATTTGGGCTGTTAAGCAGGCGATTCAGTGAACAACGCACCTTCACTGCCCTAATAAGTCCCACTAGGTTACTAAACCAAAACCTGTTCCTGTAATATTCAGTTACTGTACAGTAAAAGCATTAGGGGTTCTTTTCTCTAGCTGGCTTGCCAAAGTGTGTTGGACACAGAAAAATTACACCGGAAAAAAGCTAAACATAAAAAATGATAAATAATCAAGTAAAATATTTAAAGAACATGCATGCATTACTTTTAGACTACAAGTTAAAGTTTTTAGCTCTTAATAATAAGAAATGTGTATGTATTGTTAAGACCATTACAAGGAGTAAGATAAGTCGATTTGATCATGAACAAGCATTTGTTTTTCATTTATTGTATATATATATATATATATATATATA
>NW_015150726.1:1118960-1127714 GCF_000732505.1 Cyprinodon variegatus
TCCAGGGTGCTTTAGGATGTGATTTATGGTGGAGCAAGAACACAAAGACAATGACTTATGGCCTGTGAATTGTTTGTGTTAGCCGCCCCATAAAAAGGCATAACCTTGTCAACTTAGGCAGTGTATGGACTCAAAGGTGATTTAGGTGGAGCGTGTGTTGCAGTGCGTACCCTGCACTTCCAAAATCAGCTGCAGTCCAGATGGCCTTTCAGCTCATTTCCGGCCGCCTGAGTTTGGAGACGGAGAAATTTGTGACACAAAACATACAATGGGAGCAAGATCATTCCAAGAAAATGGAATAGAAACGTAGGCCTATCATTAGGCAACTTGTCAGGAATTTTAGAGCAATTTTGTTGATTTACAAGAAGTAGCTGACAAAATGTTTGATTAAAGATTATACCATGTAAAATGTTGAATTCATATGATGTACACCTAATAAAACTAATCCATGTTTAACCAATGTTCCAAAATAATCCATGTTTAACCAATGAGATTTTTCATTTGTTATGGACAGAAGGTAGGCTTTTGTCTGCAAGCCATTGGTGCTTCCTCACCTGTGTCCGCCTACTACTCTTAACCACATTTTGCATACAGTGAATATATAGTGTGAAATTATAAAACATTTTATGAACTATATTTAAATCTTCATGACATGTGTTAATACAATAATAATAATAATATAATATAATTTGTGGTCAAACAGCTCTGAATAGCAGCAAGATAAATGCTCAACTTAGCATATCATTTATAGTTAAAGGGGTTGTAAATAATGCCAGGGCAAAAATTCAGATTGGAAGACTTGACTCAAACTTATCTCTCATCCAATAATTGGCCAATGTCCTCTTGCTGCAAACCTATCACTCCCATGATACGCCATTCATCATGGCCAATCATCATCCATGTCTCTGCATTTATAATCTCTACAAACATGTTTCTGTCTGCTTCCAACAATCTGCCACCCTCCTCCAACCCATCATCACCTTCGTTTTTAACATTGCTCCCTTCATCTTTTCCACTACCGGTGTAAGGACCCTGCTGGAAAGAGTACCTACAGTAAGTCTATCTTTTCCCATGTCTTTCTCATGTCAGTAAAACCCTAAATGTTTCTTGACTTCTTGGCTGTCTTTCCTGAAAGGAAATAAAATAACTCCAAAAGCATTACATATATGATTCATTTAACTAATCTTACATTTTTAACTTAGTATAGACAATTTCCTCTCAAAAAAAGTATGGCTGTGCCTGCTCCGGGTTTGGGCTGAGAGTAGATTGAGTTCAAAAGCTGTATGTCACATTTTCTTTGAGGGTCTGAATGTCTATTAGATGAAAAAGTGGTGGACTCAAAATTTCTCACAATGTCTCTTGAAAAGGAGTGTGCAACCAGGGTCACTAGACAAGCAGATATACTCCAGGATGTTTTGCGTGAGCTGTCGTTGCTAAGCATAACAGGATTTGTTTGGGGGCGAGAGAGAACAAAGATGGCGCGGGCACTGTGTGGGGAGACGCAGTAACGTGACCAACGGGAGCGAAAAATAGTGATCATCTCTCCGAAAGGTCTAGCAGTTTGAATGTACTGTAGGATCAATAGTGTTTGCACCCTTAAGTTTACAGTCTGTAATAAAAAAGGGGAGATTGAAGTGCCACAAAAATGATTTTAGCATCTTTTTACTTTAAGCAAGGTCGCTTGTTTCTATTGAAAACAAAATTACCTTTTCATGCAGTGCAGCATGGTCAGTCAACTAATTACAATCATGCTCTCTGAGTTTGCCAACAGATGGTAATGGCATAAACATTTAGATCCTCATTCAAAAGAACAAGATTTGAGCATTAGTGTGCAAAAATCTGCATTCATGCTGACATAAACCAATATTTGTAAAAGCCAAACTAGCAATCAAAGAACCACAAGAAGCCCAAAGACTTTAGGATTTATCAGTGCTATAACATTGCTAACAATGATGGGAACAAATTAACTACTGTATAGACTAGTTTCCTACTGTTTAATTAATCAACCAAACATTTATATGAATCTAAGGGAACATTAAGGTTTCCTGGTTGTGAGAACATGCAGCCAACAATCACAGTATCCACACTAAGAGACCATTTCCTACTTAGGCCACCCACAACAACTCACCGTCATCTATGAAGCTTTAGGTTAAAACATCAACTGAAAGACATTTGGCATATTATGAGCAAAGCACCTTCTAAAGTGACAACATTAACATTATTTCCATGCTTCCCTCTCTGTGCTATTCCCATAAATTCTCCTATTGCAGTGGTATTCACATCAGATCAGGCCTCCTAAGTCCAATTTGTGGATTTACTACAAATCTGTAATTGCAGCTAACCCTGAAGTAATTCAACACTTCCCATGAAATATGGTCAGCGACTTACCACCATGTCAGGTGATGGCATGCTTTAGCTTGTTTCCCAGGCTGTTTTTAGATGTGTTATGGTAGTGTATATCAGTCATAATGCCAAGGTCATGGCTCCTAGATGAGTTTTCCACTATTAGAGTTCATTATAGCTCATTAGACCTCAGCTGCTTGTCTCTTTACCCCTTATAACATGCTCTCACACACATTTATACACAGAAAATCCCCTGAAAGGACAGATGGTCAGTCACACATGCAACACAAAAACACACATACAGTCAAACACACCCCATCCGTGCCAAATGGCAAATAGCAGCGTAGGCTGAGTGTTCCTAGAAACTGTTGTTTGGTAAACGGAGAACGCTGGGAGTTTGGGAGGGGAATGGGGGAGTGCAGCAGGTGGTTTGGTTTCAGGTCCCACTGGATGCATTCCCTCACTTGAAACCATAGTCCAAGGTAGTACAGCCTTTTGGAAAGCAAGTTCATCTCTGGATTCTGACTACTGGACAAGGGGAGGGGGTGTTTGTTTGTATCAGGGTGAATGATAGGAGTTGTTAGGGGCCAGAGACCTGTTGGGGCCCAGTTGACTGACTTTAGTTGAGTTTCTCCTCAAACAGCACATTTTGCTTTTCTTTGTATAAGGGCTGTGGCTTCTGCCATCAAGACAATTTTGGAAAACCTGCTTTATATAGCAATTTAGCAAAGATCCAAAGAGAGGGATTCAAGGGTACTTGTAAGCCAATATTCCTACAGTCAGAGCTTACTATGTGTGAATGCATTCTCCCAACAAGAAACTGGTTAAAGAATAAATTATATGCAAAATATACTTACTGAAGACTTTGGAAAGATAAAAGGCCAAAAGGTCAAGGTTTTCAATTGTTTTTCTATTTCTTCTGGAAATAAGAGCATTTTGGTTCTTTATTTTCCTCGGCAGCAGTTCTTTCTTTGATTCTGTGAGCTCCCAAAAAGCCAAATAAATAAAGGTAAGCTGGGTTAGGATAGGTTAAAATACACAATAAAACTAAATGTTTTGGCAAGATTCTTCCTAAGAATGTAAACATTTTTCAAATCAGAGAATCTTAGGTTCAAAGCAAATTATGGCATTATGCATCCTTCTCTTTAATCCTACTTTAGAAGTTAGGACCACAAGAATGTAAAAAAAAAAACCCACAAAGTCTTATATGGCTTTACATGTTAATGTAATAACCATCAGTGTGTAGAGAAGTGAGTTGATGGATGGATGGATGGACGGACGGACGGACGGACGGACAGACAGACAGACAGACAGATAGATAGATAGAAAGATAGATAGATACATGTTTGACATTTACTCTGAGTGTAATGATTCTATATATATATATATATATATATATATATATATATATATATATATATATATATATATATATATATATATATATATATACATATTCACATATTTTGTGAATAAAAAAAACCTGCCCTCTTCACTTTGCTGTTTGCATTGCTCATACAAGCTTACATTGTAAAGGAAGATTTGCAATTTTTCCACTGCGCACCTACAGCAGAAAATAAGCAAATCACAGCAGGGAGGGGACATTTAGTTGGGGGAAAACCTGCTGTGGTGAGTTACACTGCACAATAAAAACAGCAGGAGATACTGTAGTTTCATCTGTTTTCAGAAATGAGGGGAGGTGCAATAAAAAATGTCAAATCTTATGTAATCTATAGTAGTTATATGATGAAGGGGATAAAATTGTATTTAGATATTGAATTTAAAGACTATCTAAAATCTGAATCAGAGTAATACAAAAAATACTTTAATCTTAAGCATTAACATATTTTAAAGCTGACTTTGAGACAGCAGCAATATATCAAATTAGGATTTGAATTATGTTGCATACTTGCTGCAGTGCAAAAACCACATGGTTCTGTGAATCTAAGAAACAAACATTATGTTCAATACATTAAAGTAAAATATGATGAAGTGAAGACATGTTTATATGTTAGTGAACATATGGGAAACAGTGTTTACATTATGCTAGTGTTAGCTGGCAGCCTTTACCATCTGCTGCTGTAACACCTGTGCTGGGTTTTAAAATGCCACTTATCTCAGAGCAACATTTTCTTTTAAAGCTACACACTGTCATGATCTGGCACACACCTTTGAAAACTAAAACATCCTCTCAAGGAAATGTGGGATACATTTGGCATTATTAAGTCAACTAATACACAATATTGAAATTATTAACAGCACTTACCAAAAGAATCCCTAAAATATTCCCTATTTCTGTCAGAGTACACCCACAAACAGAAATAATAGTCGGTTTTAATTGGAATTTTAATGAAAATGAAACACAAAGTACTGCATAATTCTTCAGAGAAAGAAAACATGGAAATGTACACTTAAATTCAGTTCCATTAGTTAAATACTGTGCAAAAACAACCTTTCCCTGCAGTCATTACTGCAAGAATTTGGAAGCATATTTTTTATGAGCTTTGCAGATCTAAGGCATACTGTAAAGGCATTCATCTCTAGTTCTCTAGCCTCTATACCAGGCTTTTATCCTGCATTGTCCTGCTTTTATTGTTGAGACGGGAGATTTCAGAAGCAATTTCTGCTTGAAAGTACACAACAGAAATAAATAAGACTAGCCTTACAGTTATCAGTTATACAAACAATATTTCCATTTAGTTATGATTGTAAAAGTAAGAGATAAAAATATATTTTATAGAAGCCCTTCAAAATTAACCAGACATCTTTTAAGTCTCTTTTAAACCTAGAAGACACCTCCGATTCTATTTAACAACATCTTCTTTATAACCGTAGCAAATTAGGACTGAATCAGTTGAAGTACCAAACCAGATGAAAAAATGAAAGTGCGCATTCAGCGTCTGCTCTGCCGATAATGCAAGCGTAGAAGAAGAAATGTGCTGTTTATATGTGCAAAGAAAGAAAGAACGAAAGAAAAATGTCTGAGGACTTCAGTGTTGAGGAAGAGCATGAGTTCTTTGCCGAGCTGAATGCGCAGGTTTGGTCTTCCGCGGTTTCCGTAGACTCGTGAACGCGCTTTTAGAAAATCCTATACACTACTGTTTATGCTCTAAAAAAATTCTAAATGACTTTGTTTCGCGTAAATTATGGACGCTACCCACTCAGGACACTTGGAATACATTGGACGAGCAGTATGGAGGAATATTGACACGTTTTTTGTGGACTTTTATGGACCTTTCTGCCTCTGGCGCCATAGACTTCCATTATTTGAATGCCAGCAGACAGCAAGAAGCCTCCCAGATCTCCAGATGCATTTGAGATATCAAAAAAGTACTCCAGAGTGTTGTTCAGCATGGGGGTGAGTAGAAAATGAAGGCTAATCATGTTTTGGGTGTACTATTCCTTTAAGAGTTAGAAACCTCTGGCCTGTTTTTCTATCCCACAACACAATGCTACCATCTACATCGTTCAAGATACAGGCTCAGGGAGACCATCACACATGTTGTGTTTACTGCTACCAGAAATAGCAGTTTGCCTGTTGGATCAATTGTCTGTATTATGCGCACATGTTCATGGTTTTAGTTAGATGTCTGACCCACATGCATAAACCACTATCACAAAACTCAATAAGGTTTAGGAATTGCATGACGCATTTGATAAGGTGACAGTGAGATGTGGGATGAAATGGTATAGGAACTGGGAAATCACAGAAGCTCTGAAAGATTAACAAGGAGTGAGAATACTGTTTTGGGGACCTAAAGTAATAGTTTCAGATAGCATACTTGAGTGGTTAAGGTTTTCTGCTAGGGCGGTAGGGGAGTGCAGACGGGGTTTAATCATGTGAGATGGTCCAGAAAGTTACAAGGAGGACTGAAGGTTCCAGTCAGAGAAAAGAATTTCTTGGAGCCCAGAGGTTTTGTTCCACAAAGCAGTTTTAAAGGAAAAGTACGGTCAGCAAGGAATAACCAATGGCTCATTATCTATACCTAAAACTAATACATTTGCTTTGATTTAATGAATTTAGTGTGAGTCCAGCAGTGATGTCACAGTGCAGTAAGCCTAACGCTATTCTACCCATTTTACAAGCAAAATCAAGGGGAACTACTAGACATGCATGCAGTCAACAACAGTTATTTAGAATTTCCTATTCTGGTAAAAGTAAAAAAATTTGATATTTCACCTTTTCAATTCATGGTCCTCCACAGACGGTTTAGTTGTTAGATTGCCAACTTGAAGAGGAAGGATTTGCCATCAAACTTCTGGCCAGAGAAAAAACACATCATTAATCTGTTACTCTCTGCTTCATATAGTGCACTGGTCGTCATATGGATAACAGTGCGTTGTGACAAACACCTGATACAGCACTGGAACATGGATGTCTCCAGTATAGCACATTAAAATGAAATTACTCTTAATTAAAAACACTTATCATTTATTGAAAAGTATATAATAATTTTATCCTTAAAGTTCTTTCAGAAGTTTGTATTCTGAATGTGACCAGACTTTTCCAATCTCTGATTCTAAATTGATCTAGCCTGAGGTTGAATACAACGTGTGAGTTAGTTTAGTCAACTATGAGTAGGTTAAATCTGCATCAAGCAAATGTGAAATAAATATAAAAATCTATCATGAGTGGAGCCAAATTCGACGAGTCACCATGACAACAGACAAGAGGATATCTGTCTATCTCCCAGGACTTGAACACCACTTGAGTGCAGAACTAAAGAATAAGAATATAACTAAAGAATATATTGGAATATATTTTTAAAAGAAACACCAAAGGAGAGGGAGATGTTGTAGGAGAAGATTGCTGATTGAGTATTGCATTAATATGATGGATAAAATAAAGGATAGATATGATGAATAAAATGTCTACATACATCTATACATAGTGGGAAAAAACCCCAGCAAAATTACATTTGAAACTGGATCTACCGTAAGTACAGATTTGTGATCACGTGTCATTGGCTAATTATTTGGTTAAGGACACATTTGTTTGTGAATTGTAACACAACATTAAGGAATGTGTACACTTGTTTACTTCCTATTTGTAATTTTGTTGTAACTGTGCTTTGTTATAATTGCATCTGAATAAATATCTACCTTTTAAGGCAACTTTTTGCAGTGCAGTCATTAAAAGATATCAGAGTAAAGAGGCCCCATAACTGGCTCTTATTTTTCGTCTTAGAAAAATGCAGTGCTTTATATCACACAAAATACCAACATAATAAAAGTAAGTCTCAGGTTGCAATACAAAAACAATTAAAAGAAAAAAACACTGTTTGTGCATTTGTACTTCAGTAGTCAAAGGAATTGATAAAGCCTAAATACAACTGCTGGATTTTTCATCACTTATGTGTCAGCACTATCTATGAGGTTACACTAGTCCCTGACTTTATGGCTGTAAAGCCTTATTACTGTCCCATGCTAAACTAGGCTTTCCAAGAAGCTGTCTGGTAGTGACCCCACTATACTCTAACACATAACTTTGTTTCTATTTGCAGCAAACTGTTTATTATTTATTTACTCAGCATAGATTGTAAATAATTATTATTAAGACCATTTTGTTTCCCATTATTTTAGTAATACTTTCCTTAACCTCCTGCATAGCACGACAGTATCCCATCATGAATCATAGACACCTTAAGCCCACAGGACCGGCACACAATACCAGACATGTTTGAAAGTTTACATGGCCCCAGGTGCCCCTATCAGATGTTATTAGTCCATTTGGATGCACAATGGTTTGTGTTAGCTGTCAAAGTCACACAACAGTCACTTACATGAAGGATAGAAATGTCTAAAAAGAATGGATCACCTGCAAGTATACACAATAGTCTGACCTTATGCTTTGCACTCAGTGGATTATGTATGATACTGCATGGAGAGGGAGCTGATTATGAGAACACACTAGGGTTAAAACACAAACAGCTGTCAATGCTTACTAGGCCATCTAACATCAGCATTCTTCAGGGTAATCAGTTTATGTGTTGCCTGTGATGCACTGGGGACATGTCCAATGACTGGCAAAGAATGAAAGTTGTCCCAAGAGAGTGTAAAGCAGAATAATATAGTAGGATTGAATCAAAGGAACACATTCTAAATGGTAGTTCAAAGAAAGCAAGATTTGTAAAGCTCCAAGAATACACTATATTGCCAAAAGTATTTGCTCACCTGCCTTGACTCACATATGAGCTTAAGTGACATCCCGTTCCTAATCCATAGGGTTCAATATGACGTCGGTCCACCCTTTGCAGCTAGAACAGCTTCAACTCTTCTGGGAAGGCTGTCCACAAGGTTTAGGAGTGTGTTTATGGGAATTTTTGACCATTCTTCCAGAAGCGCATTTGTGAGGTCGGACCCTGATGTTGGACGAGAAGGCCTGGCTCTCAGTCTCCGCTCTAATTCATC
>NW_015150726.1:1128496-1130980 GCF_000732505.1 Cyprinodon variegatus
GATGAATTAGAGCGGAGACTGAGAGCCAGGCCTTCTCGTCCAACATCAGGGTCCGACCTCACAAATGCGCTTCTGGAAGAATGGTCAAAAATTCCCATAAACACACTCCTAAACCTTGTGGACAGCCTTCCCAGAAGAGTTGAAGCTGTTCTAGCTGCAAAGGGTGGACCGACGTCATATTGAACCCTATGGATTAGGAACGGGATGTCACTTAAGCTCATATGTGAGTCAAGGCAGGTGAGCAAATACTTTTGGCAATATAGTGTATATCAAAAAGATGCCCTAAAGGGATGGAGCGCTCATTGAATGCCTCATACAGGAGATTCTGAAGGAAAAGTAATGGGAGGAACCATCATGGGAAGAAAACTCCTAGCATAGGATATAACGCCAACAGATAAAGTAGCTGAAGTGGCTGATATCAACAAATCCCACTAATGGCTAGAGATGGTTGGACTGAAGGACAGCGCAGAAGCACTGATCATGGCAGCATGGGAGCATGCCTTGAGTGCCACATCAATAGAGGCCCAGATCTACCATACCAGGTAAGATCTGAGGGGCAGGCTCACCAAAGAGGTCCCAGAAACAATTCAGAATCTCACAGCAGAGTGCAAGATTCAAGCGGAAAACAGCTGTGCTGTTGCCATCAACACCTTAGTTCATAGATGTTTGAGATCGGCCTGTTTTTCATTGTACTGCAAAAAAAAAAATTCTAAAACTAACTGTTATTTGCCCTTAATTTCAGTGGATAAATAAGATAATTTTCCAATGGAATGAGTGTATTTACTCCTAATGTAAGATAATGAGATATTATGCATTTAAAATAAGACAATGCAATAGTTTTTTCTTATTTTTAATAAAAATTGTCTTGTTCTATTGGCAAAGTGTCTCGCTTACCTGCTCAATTCAAGAAAAAATCCCTTATTTTAAGCAAAAATTACTTAGATTAGATTTCAATTTTTTGCAGCGTAGTCTTTTTTCTCTGACTGTGACAAACTTGTAGCTCATTAGGCTGGCTGTGTGTTTCCTGGACAGCTCTGCCCTTGGAGCTGGTTGAAAGTTGCCTTTCTTATCTATGCTTCTTTCTGTATGTCTGCTTCTGTCGCCTTGAACCCCAGTCGGCTTCGGCAGATGGCCGCTCACACTGAACCTGGTTCTGCTGCCGGTTTCATCCTGTTAAAAGGGAGCTTTCCTCTCCACTGTCAGTACAAGCATGCTTGGCGTGAGGGATTGCTGAAGAGTCAATTAATCGATGCAATCAGCTTGTTTTCCTCAGAAAGAAAACTTTGAACCAATCTCACAGTATGATCTGGTTAATAATAGCAAAAGTGTCAAATAGAGTCAAATGGTGTCAAATTTAACTTTGCATCATCTTGAAAAAGTATTTATTTTGGCATGTGGTGAACAGTAAGTTGGTGCAGTAGCCAGTCCAACCACAAATAGATTAATTAACAGAATGAAACAAATTATATAGATGGTTTTAATATTTTTAAATACCAACAGGCCAAAACGAAGATGAGCTTAAATGAAACAAGCCAAACAAGTCTAATTTTGAAATGTAAGGAGTAAAAAATGTGAAATAATTTCAAAATAAAAGAAAGGAGTAGAAGTAAAAAGTTGCCTAAAAAATAATCACTACAAACAAGACAAAAGACTTAAGAAAGGTCACAAAGTATTTGTTCTTTGGTACTTGACACCTCTGATAACTGTAAGATACAGTAGGCTTGAATCAAAATGTAAGGCATTAACATGATGTCTTGCTTAGTACCAAGAAGTATGAAGAATAGAGAATTAAAAAAAAACTGCATAGTGAAAGAGAAATTCAAGATCTCCAGCGAAAACTGATCCATCAGGGATATGATGAAGCCATTAAACTTAATTTAAAACTGGTTAATATAAGAGCCCTCCAGACAAAAATAGAGGCTCTAAAGGAAACTACATATGCATATGATGTTGAACTTAAAAAGAAAGAAATGTACATTAAAAAGTTGAAAGATGAGATTGCATAGTTAAAATTACCACAGAATCACCCTCTATTTGTACTGTGTTCAAAATAAAGTCAGGTAAGTTTCTGACTACTCCAGCTTTGACATATAATCTGCATGAATTTGGCTGTTATACAGTTTTATGCTGGTTTTGATTTAGCGAAACACGTGGTTGTTGTAATATTCTGCCTGTAATTATCTTTCAAATTTACACATAGTCTTTAGAGTGTTTCCTTTCAAAGTTGTTGTCTTAACCTTGACATGTTTGATTTCCTATTGATTGTGCAGCTTTATCTTGGTTTGATCTTGCATCCATCAAATTTGCATGCAATTTTAAGTTGGTGTTTATTTTGTGAATGCTGTAGGCATTCACACTATTGAGATCCTGTTTCTCTTTATTCTTTATTTATTGTGTGAATGCTGTAGGCATTCACACTATTGAGATCCTGTTTCTCTTTATTCTTTATTGTGTGAATGCTGTAGGCATATAATGGAAGTCTAT
>NW_015150726.1:1132972-1135888 GCF_000732505.1 Cyprinodon variegatus
TAACCTCGTAACTTGCAGCCTAAGCCTGCCAACGGTGTTTTCATTACCACAGCGGCTCGTAACATGCAGGTTAGTTTTTTTTTATAAATTCAGCTCCTTAAGTGGTATTAGCTCTCTTTCTATAAGCTTCTCTCTCTGTCCTTCCTCTGCTTCTCATGGTTAGTCTTGCACATAGGTTTATAAATTTTCAATCCTCAAATGATGACACTGTTTTCTTTATGCTGATCAACAGCATAAAGATGAGTTTGTTTCTGCCATTTTACTGCCAAATGATTCTACCCTACAAAATCTTCAGATGATTCAATTGTTTTCTGCAGTTTGAAGTTTCTGATGACTTCCTATCACATTTTTATATGTTCTGCAGTTAATTTCAGCTTTTTTCATTCAGCAAAAGCATTCCTACTTTGATGTTTCTCCGAAACAGCTTTTTCTAGTTTCTATCCTGCTTGTTGCTTGTGCCAAACACTGGAGAGGTACATATTTTTAAAGGCAGGTTTCGCTAAAGAAGACACAAATATCCTAGTTAAACCTGTCCATCTAGTTAAATACCTCTTACTGTACGCTTTGTTTCACTGATTAGATCTAGTGCTCAGACTGTTCTAAAGTCAAACTCACTCTAGTTAGAATTTGTCTCAGAACAACATGGTTAGATCCACTCTGTATTTGTTTTTGTTCATTTGTTCTTTAGATAATTTAAAAAACACACATTTCAGAAGGTCCTCTGGTGATATCACACCAGGCACGAGACAACAGACCAGTTCTTATCATTTTTATTATCATTTTCTTTCACTTTGTGCGTCTTTTAAAGTATATTTAGTTTTAAAATATTTTATTTTCATTTTTAAAGCTGTACAAGGTGAGCTGTATTTGAGAACAGAAGATTGACTTCAAGAAAAAATTAACATTAAAAAAAGAAGTGGTTCTTTGATAAGGGGTTTGTCTGGAATGGTCAGAATTTATTTAAATAGAGCTTCAGTGATTCTTTTATGGAAAATTATAAAACATTGTGAGATTGTTGATATATTTTTTTATGTTAGAGGTGGTGTGTGTGCAAAAAGTAAAACTTGCAGTATCTTAATAAAATAAAGTTTTTTTTGGTTTTTTTTTTAGGTATTTGTAAATTATATATAGTTTCTTTGATTTAAAATCCGTGCTGTTTTTAGCCAAATATTTGTATAAAAAATGTATGTTTCTAAGTTTGCTTAAAAAACAACACTCTGTAAGCTTGATCCAAGCGTGAGATTAGGTTGGGTTACATTAAATGATTTTCTTCAGGTCAATATACAGCTCTTGGTACGTATTGCTGCACCGTGCAGGCTACGTTTCTCATAAACTCACCTATGTTACTGAAGAGGGTTGGATAACCAGGTTCTTTGCCAGCACATTTCAACGTAATGGACCTTCATGCCTAAAGTTGTCACCATTATGCTGAAATTATGCTCATTTTTTAGGAGCCTATGAGTCCTAATAATTTCATGGTCGCTATCAGACATATACTAAAAGTTATTTGGTATTAATTGTTTGTCTCATGCAATTTTTTTTGTTTAAATTGTTTTTAAAAAAAGTAAATATTACAGTAATTTATGTTAATTATTAAATATATTATGACAAAACGATGTGCTCTCTCTAGTTGCAGCCAAACCAAGTAAACCTAAAGCGATGGAGCCCCTCACACCAGCAGCCTACAGAGGCCCCGTCCCCATACCGCCACAAAGGCCGACAAAGACCGCTAACAGCTTTCCTAGTGGAGACAATCAAGCTAAAAGTATCAAAGCTCTAGTGTCCAACCTAAATAATACAGCAGCAAATCATAATTCTACAGGTAACACAAAGATCCACATGTT
Organism: Cyprinodon variegatus; assembly: GCF_000732505.1. NCBI lineage: Eukaryota > Metazoa > Chordata > Actinopteri > Cyprinodontiformes > Cyprinodontidae > Cyprinodon > Cyprinodon variegatus. The sequence continues at coordinate 1,134,817 of NW_015150726.1, forward strand.
TACAAATGAAATTTTTGTTTGCAATCTTACAATTAATCTTTTCTTGCTTTGTTCATCTTTGCTATTCATTTGTGTTTACTTATCCAACAAGATTATGCATATGTGGACAGTTTAAAGAACACTGTTAAAGTGGAAGAGGAATCAACAGAATCGCATTGTTGCCTCCAGGGAACCGCCTCCTATCCCGACTCTACCTCTCCGTAAAGCATCCTTCCCTCCATCCAACCCTCTTCCTCCTGCACCCATCCCAAAGGAGTCCTCTGCAGCCCTACAGGCCAGAGGCAGCTCCATTATACCCAACACCAAGTCAGAGTAAGTCAGGCTGGACAACTTTATGGTCGGTGTAATTTTTCTGAATTTTTATTGTCTTTTCAACATCTCAACTCTTTTTCCATCCATTAGGTTCAAGTCTGAGTTTGGCTACTCAGACAGACCAACCTCTTGGTGTGAGAGTCCGTCTACCAACAGCATGAGACAGGCCATGTTCTCTAGCGAGGCAGGCGAGAGAGAAAACCTCATTAAACACCGCCTGGGGAAAAAAGAGAAGGAATACGTGGACCTCCAGCCCTTCAGGTGAGGGGAGCTCCCTCATACTGGGAGTTGAAATGGGAATGGATGTCGCTAACTGGTGCTGAACTATAATGCTTCCAGAATAAACCAGGAATCAATGGGAACAATAAGTTATGACTTATGACTTTTCTTGTTTCCTAGCCAGATCTAAGAGGATTATTATAAACATTTTTAATAAAAAATGTATAAATAAAAGCAGAGACATAATTGTAACAGTAGTTATAGCAAAGAGTGTAAATGAAAAATCAAGCAGAAATATAGTTCCCAAATTATTAAGATGTGTGAATATGTTTCCCAAATGAAATGCAACTGTTGGCACTTTCCATGTACAGTTGAACATTCAGAGGCAGACCAAAAGAGCCTTTACAGACTTCATGGAGGGAGAGATCAACTTCATTCCCACATACAAGTATGACAACAAGACGGACCGATATGACTCAAGGTAAAAAAACAAACAAAAAAACATGATGTGCATCAGTTTGTTTAAAAAAATAAAATAAAA
>NW_015150726.1:1140176-1141880 GCF_000732505.1 Cyprinodon variegatus
AAGGACCCACAAGGTACAAACCTGAGACTATCAAAGGACAAACCGCTAAGAGCCCAGCTAACTAACTGTCTTCCTCACAGACTCCGGTGAACCCGTTTGCCCAGGACCAGAACCAGAACATACTATCATCAGATTGTATTCAATAAACTCTGTTAACTTTTCATCTGTTTCCTGCCTCGTGGTGTTCTGCATAATTGGGTCACATTCGTGTACCGATCATGACACTATGCCTATAACATTATCTCTATGAAATTGTCACGGATGACAAAACTATAACACAATATCCTGTTCTACATATACATTAGAAAAACAAAAAGATAATAAAATGTAGGAAACAAAACATTTTCAATTGTGCCTACACTCATCTGCTGATTTTCACTGATTACTAGAAAGGCTACATTTAATAGTGTGTCATTTTAAGGACTTTTGTGATCACATAAACTGCTACTTAAAAAACTCTGGAAAACATGGCTTCCATTGGGTGTAATTGAACAGGGGCTCCAACATCCTACTGCACCTGCAGCACATAACCTGATTTACCCCCAGGATGGTTTTAAATGGGAGTTGTTGTTTATATTAGGTTTTATTGCATTTCTGGATTTTGCCCCTATTTCTTCTAACCAGGGCTTAGCTCCCTTTTACCAGGTAAAAGTTGAATCACAGGAAGACTCTCACATTCAGAGAAAAATAAAGCACCTGCAGGCACTCATTTTGACTCACCATTGAGAAGTTGGGTCACATGAGCGACCACTCTAGAGACATTAAACTACCACCATTAGAGACCTGAAGCATTGATTCAAAGTTAAAACGGTTCCATAATTTAGCCCCTCCAAAGTTGGACTTTACCATCTGCATGTTGCAGTAGAAATCAGGCCAGGTAGTGTTTTTATTATCTGTAATTGTCCAGTTTCAGTTTCCCTTTCAAGCTGAAGCGACCGGCTTGTTTTATTACTTTCTGCTGCTTTAGCTGATGTGTCTCAAAGCTTTAGGGGTTTTAAGTTTTATTGGTGGTATTTAGCATTCCTTGTTTTTAGTGATGCTGCTTCTGTTGCCCTTTCTTCCATCTTGAACCAACCTGTTCATCATCTGACAGCAAGTTTTCATTCTCACCATTTTCTATAATCCCAGCTGATCAGTAGTTGCTTAAATATTTATAGTAGGCTGTCTTGAATGAGGACCAGGCAACGTTTGAGGCTCTTAAATTAGTTTTCTTTCCAAAAAGAGTTATGCACCATATGAGAGAAGGATGTTCCTCTTTTCAGTGTGATTCCTAAAAACGAAATGTAAAGTGAATCCAATTCCTCTCTCTGCTTTTTTCTTTACCATTTCACAAACGGCCATGAGCTCAGGCCACTATTTTACATCTGGTGTTTATAAAAGCAGCTAGACTCCATCCTACTGGCCAGATATATCATTAATATACAGAGTGGTTATATAAATTTGTCTTTTGTGATCCTACAAGCACTGATACGATAACAGTTGCATTTCAGAATAATGTGGAGCTTTAGTCCATTGTTTACAGAGGTAAATTTCTCCAATGTGAGATAAATAAATTTTAATTATTATTATATTAAATTGTTTTGATTTAAAAAAAGGTGCTCATGCTTGAGTTTACCAAACTCTACATCTTGCTTTGACAGTTTCTTTATCGGTACCTGGAATGTTAACGGGCAAACTCCAGACAGCAGCCTTGAGCCCTGGCTG
>NW_015150727.1:0-4823 GCF_000732505.1 Cyprinodon variegatus
AATAACTAGGCTACAAATGATTTTAGAATAATTGCACGTTTACATCGATAAAATGGCCAAAAATGAACACTATAAGCATTTATAACAGCTTTTGTGTAGAAATAATTCTGTCGCAAGCCTTTTGATCTATATAATCGGTTGATTACTATATCTCTGACCACTATAAGCGGATTCCACTGAACAACCAAGATTCCAACCCAGGCTCCCATGTTTATTTGCCCATATTTTCAGATATATTTATCCTTTTTATTCATATGATGAAAAAGTTTGGAAAGTAAGTCAAAACACTAAACCAAAAGGTCTCTTGAGATAAAAAAAACAAACAAAAACTTGATCTCCAGGGGGTGGCTAGAAGAGACAGTAGTGCTCTATAGTATATACAAGTCAAGAACTTTTCTATCATGTTAAGTTCATTTCTAGAACCTTGTAAACCCGAAAGTATTATCTGAGTAACAATTTAGAGGATATGTGAATATTGAAAAGAAAGAAAGTACCTTTACTAATCACATATTTTAAACATTTCTAATAACAGCCAATGAGAAGTTACAGTACAACATAAGTAAATTACATATTCCTTAATTTCACACAATTTTCCATCTTTTGTTTTCTATCCTGTGATAGTGTTACAAAGATTGAAATGAAATGAAAGTTTGATTTATGCTAGAAATATCTTTGATGAAACAAACTGCAGCTGTGTTAAGAAGCTAATATGACTGTAGGAAAAATTGCATGGCTGTCAGGGGTTTCAAAGAGATTACTGCACCGTCAAAATGGAAGGCATTCCACATACTGACATCTGCTTCTTCTAATTACTAAAAAAGCCACTACAAGAGTGATGAAAGACTTCACGCCTTTGTCAGCATATTCACATAAGAAGAATTGGTAGAAACGTGTATTTTTTCCTACCCAAAAATATTATTTCATGAACAAACAGATGTGCTATATTTTACTACATATATTATTCTTAAAAACACAGAAATAAGACTAAAAGGATATGAGGGACACGTATTACTATCAAGAAAAAGAGGAGTTCAGAATAAAGTAAGCTATGGTCCAAAGAACCAGATACTGTCATGAACCGAAGACAGATGGACCCAGTATTCAAGGAGAGACAGTCAGTAGGAAAGTTCAAAAATGTATTAAATAAAACAAAAACTAAAGTGGAGCTGTTGCCCGCGGACACTGCAGGAGGGGGGCGGGGCACCGCCCAATCACAGAACTCTGCAGGAGAAACACAGGTAAGTGACCATGATCATCTGACAGAAGATGATTATCTGAGTTGGCCACTTACCTGGTTTAACAGTCCAGTCCTAGAATGTCCCCAAGTGCTGCAATCCCAGAGGACATGCTGGGAGCCCATCCTGGTCAGGAATCCAGAACAGACAGGAACAGGATCCAGATCAGGCAGGAGCACAAACAGGTGGCAGGATCCAGACTTCCAGGCATTCACAGGCTCCCAGGAGGGTTCAGAGTCTGACAGGGTCCGAAAGCATGACTACCTGGTCAGAGAAGAGGGTAGCCGAGACAGGACATGGAACCAGAACTTGATGCAGGACTTTAAACTGGTCTCCTCCCTGGAGCCAGGCTTACTGAGATAAAAACTGAACCTCCCGACATATAGAGCCAAAAAACCCAGAGGACTCCGCGGGGGAGAAACAGTGGACAATCAGGAGACGAGACAAACAAAAACCCTCTTTCCACTGGCCGCCAGGATCCAGGACATGAACCATGAAATAAAACTGAACAGACAGACTGACAGAAAACAAATCATTTACTGGCACTGAATGCTCAGGCTGAACTGAATATAACCAAGAGGAAACAGGTGAGAGGAATAAATTATAATTGAGGCAGGGAGGGAAAACGACAGGTGAAAGGGATTACTAATTAAGGAGGAGCAAACAAGCTAGATCATGACAGATACTTGCTCACAAAGTGACAAAAGATTAAATGTTTATGTTTAAAATGATTCAAAACCCATATTGGCCATCATTTTCCTATTTCTACCATTTTGTGGCATCAACAGCACTCATACAGATAAGCTGTAGCCATATGATTTAGGTAAGTGGCTTTCACAGCAAAATTTCAGATCTCAGTTGATAAAATCTTAGCACAACTTGGTAACTGGATATTAACATTTTTAATATTCTGCTCTGTGATTGAAGACAGAGCTTAGGCTTATCCATTATTCCAGGCTTGATAGGCCTGGCTCTTGCCATATGTAGGCTGAATGTGCTGCATACTGCAACAAAAGGAACCCCAAATAACCTTAACCAGTAAAGGTAAAACCAGCATCTTGTTTCAATTCTAAATCGTAACACACACACAAAAATTCACCTTGAGCATCTAAACACATGAAGCGATGCATTTCTCTCAGTCAACAAAAGCTGCAGCATAGAATAAATATTAGGATAAAGACAACAAGAAGTTTTGCTCAAAGTTTCTAGTTCTAATATGACCTTTTAGCGACAGTTTACTTTTACATACTATGTTGCAAATACAAAAATGTCTTTTAATAACAAAGTGTTTAATGACAAGTACAATCTAAACCAACGTTGGCAGATTAAGGCGTATTTTTTAATGTGGTTGGTTATTAACTGTAATACCAGAGAAAAAGGTAAGGCTAAAAAGTAGAGAAACAACTCAACATAAATATATTGTTAAAAAGCTGATGAATCAAATTTAGTATAAAAGAAATGTTTCAATTATGAATGGAGAAGGGTCAGTTGATCCTGCTCTATCCAAATAGTTGTCCTATATGTTTGATCATACAGGTTCGTAAGTAGTTAGAAAAAAGGGAACATAAATTAAAATATGAACTGCACCATGTCCAACAGTTTTTCTACACTTATCAATTCTTATACAGCCTTCTACCAGGAGTAACCAGAAGGGGCACTGTATTCCTCTCAATAGATTTCTTTCAATCAATCATTGTATACTGTATGTTCTGTAGAGGTCTGTCTTGTGGCGTATCTTGAGAAGCCTTCCTTGCTTTGTCTTTGGGGCGTACTCCGTGCTGCACCTTTTCTCTGAGAAAGGAGCTGAGCACCACTTTCTCTAGCTGTGCCTAATGAAGCTCATCAGCCGGAGCTTAGGAGGAGCTGGTTGCTGGTCATGGAACACCTAAATGTCAAACTATCTAGTCTCAATGCCTTTCGGTATGACTGAAAGTGTTTTTCATAGTTCATTGATCTCAAGCTAACAAGACAAGAGAGTTCATGNTCCCAGCAGTAAAGAACCCTCTGTCCTTCTCTGGTAGATGGCTGACCAGCAGGCGGCCATGTTTGGAGAGTGCTGCTTCGATGTGGGCGACGTTAAGATCACCATGGGAACCGGCACCTTCATGGACATCAACACTGGGAGCAAACCGCACACGTCTGTAGCAGGTAGGAGCAGCCGCCGCGTTTTTGTTAAATCCAGACTGAAGAATCCGACTCATCCGGCCTCCGGCTCCTCCGGCTGCAGGTCTGTACCCGCTGGTGGGTTGGAAGATCGACTCGGACGTGGTGTACCTGGCGGAGGGGAACGCGGCAGACACGGGAACAGCCATCAAATGGGCCCAGGAGCTCGGTGAGACGCCCGAACAGAACTGAACCGGTTCTCTGAGGGTAAAAACGTTCCTCTCCTCACCTGAAACTGTGACTGCTGCAGAGCTCTTCTCAGACGTCAGCCAGACCAGCGACATGGCGTACAGCGTGGACCACTCAGACGGAGTCTGCTTCGTTCCGTCGTTCAGCGGCCTGCAGGTACATTTGCTCATTTATTCCCCTCTAATCAATAATCCATAAGTTCCTCTCTCCTGTGGAAGCAGACGGACTGTGGAAATAGTTCCTATTTAATCTCATCTGCTTTCCTTTTCTTTTTTTTCACTGCCCTCCTCTGGGATCTAGCGGTTGTAAGTCTATTTTTCTGGATGTTGATGTTTTAGTTCTTTTATTTATCTGTTTTTTTTAACCTTTATTACACCAAGTAGATCCGTTTTAATACGATTCTAATCAAGGCGACACAGGAGGCAGATGCAAATGATCAGATGAGTGAATTAGGAATGGCGATAAGCGGTTAAAGGCAGGTGTGAATGTTTGTGCTGTTAGTCGTCCCTGAAGGAGACGAGTGGAGTGAGTTTTAGGGATTGTTGGTAGAGGAGTCCTTTCCTCTGCAGAGCTGAAGAGAACCGACGCAGGTTTGGGCTCAGAGGGCGACTGGTGTGTGAGCTGCAGAGGTATGGAGCTAAATATGTACCAATATAATGCAAAGCAAAAAACACTTGATGAAAACGATGGAACTTTATAAAACTTCCTCGTCAAGAACAATATATTTTTGGAATAATTTGGCCAGAATTTTTTTTCAGGTTCGATTTTCCTTTTTCCAGATCGCATTTTTGCTTTTTCTTTCAAATTGAATCATTATTTGTTTTCTCAAATATATATATTTGTATTTTTCCAGATATTTTTTTTCTGATTTATATTTACAAATGTCATTGAGGTAGTTCTGTCAGAGCAGCGTACCCGGTCAATACCCGTTTATCCCTTTAGTTATGTACAAAAAAAACTATTTAATTACTTAGTTTTCTGTGTTTTTTGAAGCGTATGGCGATATGAACTGCGACACACGCAGACGACCTGGTTTCTGAGTATAAATCAGCAGAGATGGGAAGTAACGAAGTACAAATACTTTGTTACTGTACTCAAGTAGATTTTTCTGATATTTTTATTTTACTTCACTGTTTATTTTTATGGCGACTTTTTACTTCTACTCCTTATATTTTTACACAAATATCTGTACTTTCTACTCCTTACATTTTTAAAAATTGGCTCGTTACTTTAGTT
>NW_015150727.1:5768-10247 GCF_000732505.1 Cyprinodon variegatus
CTGGAATGACTCATTTAATCATCCAAAACGTTATGGAACACATTTATTAACTGGAAAATGTTGCATAGTGTGCCTTTAATGCTGTCAAACAAATGCATCTCTGTAGAAGACCAAAGAGAAGGCTTTAGGTCATGTTACCCTGCCTGTTTAACTCTGAGAAAGTATCCGTTAGCTTTACAGCGGCTGTTGTGGAGAAAGATGGAGATGTTTGATGGCAGGTTCAGCTGCATTTTTGTGTTTCCCTTTAAAGGCGCCTCTGAACGACCCCAGAGCGTGCGCCTCCCTCATGGGCCTCAAGCCGTCTACAACCAAAAGCCATCTGGTCCGAGCCATCCTGGAGTCGGTGGCCTTCAGGTGATTCGTTTTATTCCTTTTTTTTACGTTTGCTTGTTTCACTTTTTTTTGTTTTTACCGCCTCTCTGTTGGTTTTTCTCCCCAGAAACAAGCAGCTGTATGAGACGATGCTGAGAGAAACCCACATTCCCATCTCAAAGATCCGGTGCGTCAGCTCCAGACTCCATATTGAGCTTAGATGGCAGCCGTGGAAGGGGGCGTGGCCTCAGCTAACGCGTTCCAGTTAGATGATGCGTGGCGTGAACGGGCGGATGATAACGCAGCTCTCTGTCCGTCTCCATCTCAGGGTGGATGGAGGCGTTTCCTCCAACGACTTCGTCCTGCAGCTGACGGCGGACCTGTTCGGCAGGAAGGTGGTGAGACCCCAGCACCGGGAGATGTCTTCTCTGGGGGCGGCGTTTGTCGCAGGCCTCACCGTGGGTACGTAGACGCTCCAGGAAGCAGTGAAAACAAGGACTGGGTTATTTACACAGTAAAGGGGAGCAGAAGACCTCGCCTGTTCAGGCAGGCCAACAATTCCCTTTAATGACCCCCTTTCAGAGACATAGACTGGCTTCTTTGTTAGCCTGCAATGCCTGATACCTAACGACCCCCATTCCAAAGGGGGGGACCCATCAAAACTAAAACCAGGCTTTGTTGGGCTGCTGATAAAACCTGGAACTAAACGATATTTCTGACATTTTGAATTGAAAAATCTTCCTGGAGGGAAGAGAAACGTCTTCAAACTCGGAAACAAAGTCCAGTGGATTGATTTTAACTTTTTTATAAGCACATGAAGAACTACTGAAATCATTTTCAGATTAAAAATAAATAGATTCATTAATTCCGCAGGGGAAAAGAAATTACTTTAAGGTTAGGATTAGGATTCACTCAGTGATAACAACCTGCTGAGCCTACTGGCACAATCTGAAGCCGTTCTATGGGACGGATAACCGCTAATAACGACCATTTATTGGGACGATAACATCTGAAGCGCAGCTGCAAACAACCACTTAGTATTTACTGTGTAAAATAAGACAGAATCAACATGAGGAGGAACCCATGAGATGATGAACAGGTTCTATCTGTTTTAATATGTAGTAGTTTAAATATTTATTCCTGATATCTGAAATAATACTTTTTTTCTCGTCAAAATGACCATTTCATTATTCCCATTGTTACTGAAGAAATGTTTTTCAGATATCATAATTACATATTCAATCAATCTGATAAAAGCCAGAACAGCCTTTTAAAATGTGTAAAAATTCTATAAAAGTTTTTTTTTTTTTTCTGAAATTCAGTTTCTGCAAAAAAAAAATGTAATTTACAAAATCTATTATTACAGTTAAGTGTAGGAGTGTGATTTTTATCAGTAAGAATCTTATTTAATTTATCTACAAATGGAACAACAGAGAGGAGAGTGCTCTTAATTAAATGTAAAAACGGCCTGCCATAGCCCACTTCATATAAACCGATGCATTTACTCGAGCAGCAATCTTCTCCATCTTTCTCCCCTTTGTAGCTGTAGCGATGTTTCTCTTTCCTTTAAACACATTCTCCTTTTTTTATATTTCTGCATTAAAATCTTTAGTTCCAGTGGGGTGAAATGGGCACTTCCTGTTGCCTGTTGTCATGGTGACTCGTCGAATTGATGCTCCACTGACGATGGCGCTTAACTTGTAGTTGATTGAACCAATTCATACCAAAATTTCAGATTTCCGATTTCCGATCCAGGCAGACGAGCTCCGAGCCAGCTCCCATGTCAGAGGATGAAGAGAGCACATCCAGTTAGTCACAGTCAGAGAAACAGGACTACACTGGAAAACAGGCCAGGCTCCAACATCTAGAAACAAAGGTGTTGATGGCATAAAGGGGTCTGACACAAACATGCTGCCGCATATCAGTGTCTGCTGTCAGTAAAATGACAGATACCAGATCTTTTCTTACAAATTATCTTCTACAAACGGAAATCATTCAAACAGGAAGTTAAAAAACACTCAGACACTTTAAAGATGCTCTTTTCTTTCTCTAAATATATTGCAACTCATGACAGGTTTTCCTTTGAAAGCTTGTGATCAAACGTCCTATTTTTGTTATGCTGACTAGGGCTGAAAAAGCAGAAAAAAAGCTTTTTCTGCCTGTTTTTTCAGGCTTATTTACTACATTATATAATGAGATTATTAGAGATTAGTCTGTGTCTAATTTTAGAATTTTGGGTCGTCTCTGCAGGGTTCTGGGCGACCCGAGAAGAGCTGAAGAAGCTGCAGAGCGCTGATAAGGTGTTCCTGCCTAAAGGCGTCTCTAAAGGCGGCGGCGCCGGACCGGATCAGGAATACATCCCCGTCCTCCAGAGCTGGGAGAGAGCCCTGAGGCGCTCCATGAACTGGTACAAGCCCTGACGGGATACAGGTGCAGGAGGTCCAGGTGCAGCGTGAACGGAGTCAAACGCAGAGCCGACCCCCCGCTGAAGTGTGCGAGTCGTGTTCCGTGTGGGCGACGCCGTACTGAGAGTTTCTGGTGAGGAGGACCTGTTGGAGGCGTAAAATGGATCCAAAGTCGCCACAGATCCAGTTTTCTTGGTTTGGATCTATGGAGCGAATTTTGTTCCATTATTGTTGCATTATATAGCTAGGCACCTGTTTTACAAATGGAAATATGGAAAAAAATGCAATCCAGAAATTCAACTTTGAAACATCTTTGGAGAAAAAAATCAATTCAGTTTATTTCTAAAGAGCCAATTCACATCATATCATCTCAAGGCACTTTACAGTTCACCAGATCATCCAAGTTTTCTAAGGAAAACCAGTTGATTGCATCAATTCATTGACATGCTTGTAGTGACAGTGGAGAGGAAAAACTCCCTTTGAACAGGAAGGAACCTCCAGCAGAACCAGTCTCAGTGTGAGCGGCCATCTGCTGAGGCCCACTGGGGTTCAAGGAGACATAAATACATTATGAGAGTAAATTAGAGTCCAGAGGAAAGCACTGGAGTAGAGAGGTGATCTGTAAGGCACAGTTTTAAAATAATGCAATTTAAAAATAAATAAATCTGAAAAAAATTAAATTTTTTATAAATGTAAATAATGCTAATAAGATTAAATATATTCATCAAAACCAAAGTGCTGTAAGCTCAGAACCAGGTGGCGGAGGATTCTCTGTTTAGTCGGGATTTTCCCTGGAGGAGCTGAATTTTAAAGGCAGGGACTTTATAATTATTAATTTTTACAATTTTTTTTAGTGTGACCTGACACAATTTAAAAAGAATGCAATGTGTAAAATTCAATCTAAGAACGGACATTTGAAAAAAAAAAAAAAATCTGAAAAAAATAGAAATAATGTAGATTAGAAAAGAGGAAATCAAATTTAATGTGAGAAAACCGCAAAGTTCCTTCTCCATACTTGTTTGTTTAAAAGGTTTTTCAAAGTTTCATTTCTGGATTGAATTTTTCTTTTTTTTTCATCTATAAAATGTGTTTGTGATCTCTGCTTGCAGTAATAACGGACCAACATTCACTCCATAGCTTAAAGGTGTCCATCTGTATCTGAAGCAGCCTTTATTTAGTTTACCTGTGGCTCACCGTCCGTCAGCAGGACTGATTTTCTACCGGATGCTTTCTGCTCATCGCTGCCTTTTACTCCAGAGTGAGCTGCCTTCATTTTAATCCGACTTACGTCTGGATTTTCCTTTTTCGGTCCATTTTATTCACTTGGTGCTAAAGATTTATCAGCTTTTAATTAAGTGCTCCATAGCAACAACCAAGTGCCAAATATGGATCCTGGGCAGAGGCGTCAAGTAATAAAGTACAAATACTTTATTAACTTTTTATTTCAACTCCTTACATTTAAAAAATAGACTCGTTAGTTTCCTTTAAGCTCATTTTCATTATGGCCTGTTGGAAAATAAAAAGTCTGATCAGCAGGAATAATCAACGGATCATTATTTATACCTAAAACTAATACGCTGATTTAATGAATTTAGCGCTAATCAGGAACAAAATAAAAACAATAATTTTTGCGACGGTCACTGAGTCTGGGAGCGGCCATTTTTATAGTAGCCCCTCCCTCCTGCCATCTTCCAGCAGTGACGTCACGGTGCGGTAAGCCTAGCGCCATTCTCCCCGCTTTCCAAGCTAAATCAATGGGAAC
>NW_015150727.1:10857-11815 GCF_000732505.1 Cyprinodon variegatus
CAGGATGGAATCATTTCAGATTTAAAGAACTTTCAGAAGTTTGGATTCTGAATATGAGCGACTTTTCCTTTAAAGCAACTAGAAACCATTAAAATAATAATTTTCATCCAGACAATTAATTTCCTTGTGGTTGGACTCGGTGCTGCCCCAACTTGTTGCTCACCACATACCAAAATAAATATTTTTTCTAGATGATGTAAAGTTAAATGTGACTCTGTTACCATTAGTTATAAAACTAAGAAAATTATCATCCAGAAATGTAGAAAATGCAGTAAAGCTTCGGGCTTTAACAGTTTTTCCTGCATTACTTTTACTTTTATACTTTAAGTAGTTTTAAAAATGGTACTTTTACACTTTTACTGGAGTAAAAAGCTGAAGTTGATCCTCTAACTTCTATAAAAGTGTTTTTAAAGAGCGGTATTTATTTTGCAGTAATAAACATGAATACTTTGGACGCCTCTGATCCCGGGAAGCGAAGCCAAATTTTCATCCGGTTTAGTTTGGACCAAAAAGAGAAACGGACCTGAACAACTTTCAAATGTTTTATTATTTTTTTATTTCATGCAGATGTCTCTTTGAGATTTAATGTGAAATGTTTAAGATGACATTTAAAGAAGGCATGGATTTGGTTAAAAGTAAAGATAAAAATGGATTCCTCTGAGAAAGTTTATTTTAAATTATTTGATAATTGTAGATAATGTTGATAGAATGATTATTAACACTAAATCACTGTGAAAATGTTTAATTTAAGTTTCATTTGATGGATGTTTTAGTAACGAGGGGATCCAAGCGCTGACCGAGCTGCTAAAAAGGAACATTCCAGTATAATTGTTGTATATTTCATTGAAAGGAAGCCATGTTGATGTCAGATGATCTATGTAAACATTTTTCTAACCTGATTGGGGCGTATACATTTACCTATTAAAACTCTTCCACTACCTTTTACCTGTTTGTTTTA
>NW_015150727.1:12591-14319 GCF_000732505.1 Cyprinodon variegatus
GCTTGTAACCATGCAGGTTATAAGAAGCTGCAGCTTTTCTGTGGATGTGTTCTAACCGCCAGAGGGGGGAAGTCAAAGCTGGAAATGAGAGAATAATGGGCTAATTTTCATTTAACACAAAAACATGCTAGCAGCGATACGATGGAAAACAAATGTCCTGAATTCCCACATTTTGACATTTATTTGCTGCATTAAAGCTGCTGAACCAATGAAGAGACTGAGCTCAACTCCTGCAGAGCTGAAATAAAGAACTGATGAAGCTCCATCTTTCAGTAGAAGCTCTTACTGCTGCGAGCTAACAAGCTAACAGGAGCTAGCATTGTTCTTCAGCGGCAGATATCAGCGGCTTATAGTGAGGTGTGCTCTATAGTTGGGAAAATACAACAATAAAACAAATTTGAAACTTAGGAAAAAGTTGTTTGGAACTTAAAAGAAATGTTTAAAAACATTAAATGTTTTTGTATTTCGGTTTCAAAATGCTGCGCATCGGAAATGTCTGATGAATAAATGTCACACAAGTTGGTCAATATTAGGATTTTGTGTTTTAAGGCATGATATTAAAAAAAAGTAACATTGACATCGAATATCATTGATTCACAGATATTTTAAGGATCTAAATTGATGAAAAAAATGTTTTCTAAAAACAGTTTAACTTCATTCTTTTTTTCCACAGTTCCTGAATGCAGCAGCGGGGAATGTTTTTACTTTCACTCATCATTCAACCCGTGTCATCTAATGCAGGAGATGATCTCTGAGATATACGGAGGGCCAAAGAAGCAAATGTGAATGTCCTTTGAAATAAATAGCATTTATTTATATATCTATGCAATGCATGATTCAAATAAATATTTTCTGTTGTAAAAGGCACATTTAGATATTTTAAAAATACACTTGAAATTATGATTTATGTAACTTTTTTTTTTTTAAATCTATACATTTTTTAGCTTCATATCGATTAGGGGTCAGCAACGGGGGGCTCTTTAGTGCCCCCCTTGCGGCTCCCTGGAGCTTTTTCAAAAATGTATAAAAATAGAAAAAGATGGATTTTTTTCTTTTGTTTTGTCTTAATATGTTGTACAGGAGGTGAAACGTTCATATCCTGCAGCAGGTTTCAGCGCGGCGCGGAGCCAGGCAGGTGGCTGCTGTAAAACAGCGGCGGGTGCATCTCAGGCCATGGATCACAAAGGGAATAAATGCTGATGAGAAAAGAGGATTCAAAGAAGAATGCAGTGAATCATTTGCTTCCATTACCAATGAGGAAGGACTGCCTGCATGTTTGCTTTAGAATGAGTTGTCAAATAATAAAAAGTAATTTGGAAAGGCATTTCCAAGGAAACTTAAGGCACCAAATATGGTCCAGCAGAGTCACATGATGTGACATTTGAGATCGGCTCATTCTCCCCCCTCCTAAATGGAATTGATGGTTCTTTGAACAGTATTTTATGATTGTGTACAGCACTTTGGTCCTGTTCGGTGTATAATGTGCTTCATAAATAAAGTTGGTATGGTATGGTATGAACAGTTTGGGTTGCCCTCCTCTGATATTGAAGTAATTTTATGTATTTTAGGGGGTTGCTGGTGAGTTGTTTTGTTATTTTGGTGTCATATGCTGAAATGTTTGGAATCCCCTGATGCTATGCCCCGCCCCCTTAGTGGAGGGACCAGCAAAAAATCTTCTATGATAAATTACGCTCAAAACCTGGAAAAAAAAAAAATCAGTTTTTCCAT
>NW_015150727.1:15723-17754 GCF_000732505.1 Cyprinodon variegatus
ACTCAAAGCATTTTTTTTCAAGTGTCCTTTTATTTTTCAAACATGCTCTTTGCTTTGAATAATACTGGAAACAATTTCTCTCCATATATTTCTAAACGTTTAATCAGAAATGATCCAACAGACACTCAGTACTTCAGTTTTATACTTTTACTTGAGTAATTTGTTGTGTGACTACTTTTTACCTTGGAGTAAAAGCTGTTACAGTGTTTCTACTCTGCAGAGCAAAGACCCATTCTGTTGCAGATGTGTGAAACTTTCTTCCTGTAACGTTTCCAGATGGGACTTTTCCTGCTGTGAAAGAACTGATAAAAATAATCCACCTCAGCCTTCAGCCATTGGCTGTGATGACGCGTCTCCCGCCTCCAGCTGCTCAGGTGTCGCCATCATGAGTGAGCAGATGCTGCATCAACTCTTCTCCTCCAGGGAATCGTCAGAAACTCGGACCGCCAGATGCGTCGGGAGCCCCTCTGACGTGACCGACCTCGCTTAAGAGTGTTGCTATGGCAGCTTGAGGATGGAGAGACAGAGAACAAGTGGGATGTGTGTCCCTGCTGGCATTGTTGGTGGGGTGGGGGGGTAATTGAGTGCACAAATGGGGGGGGGGTGTCTCTAACAATGGGAGTACTGTGTGTCTGTTCGGTCAGGAGAACATAGTTGAGTGTTGTCTGCATCATGTAGCTCCATCCATTGGGTTTCCTCCATCATCCATCATAACTCTTCCTGCTTTGGTCTCAAACATCAGCAGCTGCTGGAATCTGCGGTTTGATCCAGATGGAAGCAGCTTCACTAGTTCCAGTTATGAGTTCTGTTGGACCTCGCCTTGCAGTAAATTCAGACTGACAGCAGGAAGTGAGAGCAGAGCTACTCCGATCCCCCTCCCCCAAGCAAAGCGGGACCCTCGTCATTATATAACTCCTTTCTGCATTCTTTTTTTTCTCTCTCTCTCCAGCTCTCTGTGGCACGCTGGGATTGTTTGGTGGTTATTGTGGGGGGTTTGTTGGGGGGAGATTTTGTCCCAACCCAGTTTATTTCATTCATCTCTGGCAAAGAGGAAGAGGATTGAAGAGCATGGCAGGAAAACGTTAGCTGTCTCTCTTTGACAGATCTGTTCCTTCTTTTTCATTATTCAGCCATCAGAGAGTCTGCAGACGTCTAAATAAGAAGAATCAAGGCGTCTTAAGACATGGACTCATGTCTTAAGACATGAAACTGCAGAAAATGAGACAATCTCAGACAGAATTGTGTCTCTTGAAGACACTGAGTGTCTTTAGACGTCTTTTTTATCTTTCAAATCTAAAGACTCCCTTTGCAGCCTGTCTCTAATGGTCAAGCTTTCTTGTTTCAACAGGAGTTTTATAATTATAATTTTGCGTACTTATATTTTTCTTAGCACTATATAAAGGGTGTAACTTTGTGAAAGTTGGTGGGGGCGCTCTAAACGTGGGGTTCTAAAGTTACTCCACCTGAATGCTTTCATTCGGGTTTTGTTTTTTCCAAAAATGAGCTCAAACATTTATTTATTGAAAGCTTAGGCCCCAAAAACATTAATGTTTATAACAAATAACAGCCGAATCTGGTGCCAAAATTGATAAATCAATCAACCCTAGAATTTACAGTTTCAATTCCATCCAGATAAATATTATTATGCTCCATTTTAAATATAGCATAATAGATACTTTTCTTGTAAACTTTTTTCTTATCTTGGAGATATATTTTATTTTGTGTTAAATATAACAGTAAATCTGTTTCCCCTTTAAATCTGCAGCTCTCCCTGCTTCTCTCTGTTTAAAAACATTTATGAACCTCTTTAATAAAATAATGATGCCAGAAATAAAAGTTCAACATCTGTAGAAGCTCTGCAGTCTGATTCCGTCTGTTCAATAAGAAAACGTGTTCATTTCAAGCTGTAACTGGGAGTCATGGTCCTCTGAGAAACACATGTTTTTTCAACAAGTAAAGCAGAACATTTACACTGTTTTATCAAGATTCCTGCATTATATTACTAACTTATGTAAACTTAATATCTGTTGC
>NW_015150727.1:19392-21940 GCF_000732505.1 Cyprinodon variegatus
GTCTCAAAGATACAGATTTGATGATGTCACACTGAGAGGCGGGACATGGAAGCAGCAGGAGAGAGGAAGAAAAACACAGACTCAAAACGCAGAAAGGGGAAAAGAGTGGATATTTTTGGGTCCACACAAGTCCTTCACAAAGTTACGCCTGTGGGCTATATATATATAAGACTACATATAATTATATATATCTTATATAGTGTTAATAGAGTTTTAAATGATTTGTTCGCCTTTCAAAAACCTACAATGCAGCAATAGAGTTGATTCCTTCCCGCTATCATCGCAGCTCCAACCTCTTTACAGCAGAACAGAAGACCTCACCTGTTCAGCCAGACCAACTATTCCCTCTAACTGGTTGAGGATGTTGGGAACAGTGGTGGTTCTAGAGTCTTCCAGCTGCTGGGAGGAAGGATCTGTGATAACGCTCCCTGGTGCATTTAAGGTGCAGCAGTCTGTCACTGAAGGAGCTGTCCAGTTCAGCACCAGCTGAACCAGCATGAGGTGGGAGATATTATCCAACAGAGATGTTCATTTAGTTAGGATTCCTGATCAGCTGATCCAGCCGCTTCCTCTCAGCTCCAGATGAGCCGCTGCTCCAACAGACGGCTCCATATAGAAGAAGGCTGATGCCACAGCAGAGTCAGAGCAGGTCTTTAGGAGCGCCCCCTGCAGTCCAAAAGACCTTAGTCTCCTCAGCAGGTATGTCTGCTCTGACCTTTCTGATCCAGAGCCTCAGTGTTGGGAGTTCAGTCCAGTTTGTTATTCAGATGAACACCTCGGTACTTAGAAGAGTCCAATATCTCAACGTCTGTTCCCTGGATGTCCACTGGTGTCAGTGGGGAGGATCTGCTCCTGTGAAAGTCCACTACTAGCTCCTTGGTTTTCCCTGCATTCATTGGAATGTGGTTCTGCTGGAACCAGACCACGTTCTGGGTCCACTGTCTGTCCTCTGAGTCGTCTCCACCTGTGATGAGGCCAAATATGGCAGAATGGTCAGAGAACGTCTGGAGGTGGCAGCGTGGGGAGCTGATGGAGTCTGCAGTAAGGGGGTCTCACAGGGAACAGTCCCAGCACTGTTCCCTGTGGGACCCCCATACTGCAGACCAACCTATCTGAGACACAGCCCTGTGACCTCACACACTGTGGGCGGCCAGAATCCACGGGGACATGTGCTGGTCCACTCCTGACAGCTCCAGCTTGGACCTTAGGACTCCTGGCTGGATGGTGTTGGAAGCTCTGGAGAAATCAAAGAACATGATCCTCACAGAGCTTCCAGATTTCTCTGGATGAGACAGAGTTTGGTGCAGCAGGAATAAGATGGCATCAGCTTCCCCAATCCCAGGATGGTAGGAAAACTGAAGTGGATCCAATAAATTCCCTTCATATGTATGAATAAATGTGGAGTTAAGTAATTATATGTATTTTTCAGGGTCAGCAGTGTGTCACATTAATATTTTTTGGGAATCTGAACTGCAGCAGATATCTGGATACGCCTCTAATGGAGGACCTGTGCTTCACCCTGATGGAGCCTCGTCTTTCATCGATACATCAAAATAAAAA
Organism: Cyprinodon variegatus; assembly: GCF_000732505.1. Classification (NCBI taxonomy): domain Eukaryota; kingdom Metazoa; phylum Chordata; class Actinopteri; order Cyprinodontiformes; family Cyprinodontidae; genus Cyprinodon; species Cyprinodon variegatus. The sequence continues at coordinate 20,953 of NW_015150727.1, forward strand.
TAACCCTCTGTTATGAATTAATTGCCCTCCTTCTGCTCACACTCCCCCGACCCGAAGCACCACAGACAGCTACTGACAGAATCCAAAACCACAACCCTTAACATCGTATCACCCATGAAAAAAAATCACCTGGCCACTAGCAGGGCCGGAGCAAGGCAGACGACACTGCTTAGGGCTCCACGCTAACTAAAGGTCCCCCCGAGGCCCCCACAGAGGTTTTCTCTTTAATAATTATATAGATCTATGCGTTTATATAATTACTTTATATAGATCAGGGGTCGGCAACTCTGGAGCTTTTTCAAAAAATTGTCACAGTGGAAAAAAATGGATTTTCTTTTTCTTTCTTTTAATGTAGTGTGCAGGAGGTCAAACAAGCGTACCATGTGTTTCCAATGTTGTAGAAAAAATCAATATAATAAACAAAAAAGTGAACAATAAATGTAAACATTTCTGACAAGGACGATTTGCATCATAACCCGCAACACAAGTTTCAGCGCGACGCAGTGCCAGGCAGGTGGCTGTTGTAAACAAATTGGTAGGTGTATCTCGGGCCGTGGATCCCAAAGGGAAAAAAAGGAAGATGGCAAATTGACTTGTTTTGAGATTATATTTTATTGCATTGCATGTATTTTCATATGTACATTTACAAAACAGCTTTTTTGCAACAATAATGGAGCAAAATTCACCCCACAGAGGATCGACCTACCAGCACAACTCTGATCTAGGCTGTTATACTGCTGACCAGTAGGTGGCAGTGATGCAACAGACAGCTGTTCGCTCACTGATGTTAAATGAAAGGAAGAGGAAAAACATTTAAACAAACCATCAGTTGAACATTATATCATTCCTAAGATGTGCAGAATAACTTTTAACCAACATTTATAGTTTCAGACTTCTTCTTCTTCAGTTTTTATCCCATCTGTCATTTTTCCTACATTTTATTTTAAATGCAAATTCAGGTGCATTACTTAGTAAGGATTGTAACGGC
>NW_015150727.1:23465-24642 GCF_000732505.1 Cyprinodon variegatus
GACAAAATTTAGAACAAATTGTGTTTTTTTATTTTTTTATTTGAATAGGGACAATGCACATTAATGAACATCAGTATAAAAACAAATGTAAATATGCTGGATTATAGCTACAAAGCTAGTTTTCATCCGTAGTCCCTATACGTCTATTCTATTAACATTTTTCTATGTGTAGAATGGGTCTGTTTTATGTATTGTCTTCTCCATTCAGAGGGCCCCCTGCCTGTCTTTGCCTAGGGCCCCAAATTTCCTAAATGCGCCCCTGCTTCCCTCTGCTAGTGAATGTAGTGAATCTTTCCTGGGATCATTGCTGCGTCCTGATTTCTTAGGGTGAATCCTGGTGACTCACCACTCTGATTGATTAATCTACAGCAAACCGCGAGGCCATATTTAAAATAAAAGCTTTTATATTAATAATCTGCTGAAGTATAAAGGCGTCAGTCTGCGGAGCTGCAGGCATTCAGGTGAGCGCTCTGTTCACAAGTTGTGGGCGCGTGCGTCTAATTTTGATCAGCCAATGCGCATCTCTCTGGTCGCACTGCATCAGCTGCCACGCGGACGTCACTGCCCCTCCTCCTTCTCCTCCTCCTCCTTCTCCTCCTTCTCCTCCCTCTCCTTCCATTGATCTCGCAGCGCTCTCCGCACCGCCGCCTCATCGCATTGCTCCTCTGCGCTTATCTGCATTTTTCGTCTTTTCTTTTTTTTTCTTTTCTCTTTTATTTTCTTCCAGGGTGGGGGCACCGGTGCATTTTTTGTAGGGACCAGAATAACTTCCCCCTTGCCTCCCCATCCCTGAGCTCCCTCCGTTAAACCATGGCCAGCACCGAGGATAAAGAGGCCAGCAAGGAGAAGGCGTCCAGCTGGAAGGACTCCTTCTACAACCCGAGGACCGGGGAGCTGCTGGGTCGGACGGCCAGCAGCTGGGGTGAGTAAAAGATGAAAGCATCCAGATCTGCTGCCCTCCTCCTCATCTCCTCCTCATCTCCTCCTCATCTCCTCCTCTGATCTCCTCTGATCTCCTTTAACCATCATGTCTTTGCATGGATCAGCTGCAGCCCACAGGAAGCTGTGCAGGAGGACCAGCAGGTCCACCTGATGCAGTCTGTTGCAGAACCAGACACAGAAGATTAGTTTTTATCTACAAGAAAAGATCTATAGTTTATAGAAGTGTATCTGCAGA
>NW_015150727.1:26543-27646 GCF_000732505.1 Cyprinodon variegatus
TGAAGATTTTTATTTTATGTAACATTTCTCCCCATGAAGATTTTTATTTTATGTAACATTTCTCCCCAGATTTGAGCTGGTAACATGCCCCCCCCCTGACCCCCCCTCAGCCAGCTCCTATAGGCTGCAGCGGGGCTCTTCAGGCAGCCTGGGCCCCCTGCTGCTGTGCAGTGGGATGCTCCATTGCAGTTGCATGGCCGCCCACATTAGCATGCCTGTCAAGGTCAAATGGGATTCCCCTCGCTCTGTGTTTTTCGCACTGGACAGGTGCATTGTGGGATACTGCTGGGGAGGAATGAGGAGAACGATGTAGGGGGGGATAGGGTGTGGGGTGGGGGCGTGATTTTATTATTTTCTGGGTTGCTCCAGAGTTTCGGACAGGATGCTGGTGAATCAGACGCTTCCTCCCTGCAGCTCTTAGATGATTAGAGCAGTAAGAACTGATCTGAACACTCTGTGGAGGGGGGGCGGGCTGTTATGGTAAAACCTGTGTTATCAGGTTGGTGGGGGGGTTTCAAAATGGTTTCCTCAGAGTGAGAGTTCAAACTGCGTCCCACCGATTCTCATCCTGCTCTGTGTGTTTGCTGCAGCCCTCATCCTGCTCTTCTACCTGGTCTTCTACTGTTTCCTGGCCAGCATGTTCGCCCTGACCATGTGGGTGATGCTGCTCACTCTGGATGACTATGTGCCGAGGTACAGGGACCGCCTCCCCAATCCAGGTCAGTGTCCCAACCCACCTGAGGAACGGCACCATCATCTATAGGGCAGCACCTCTCAGACATTTATTATTCATTCTCCTCCGACTCGGATAATGCAACACTAATGTTCTACTTTACAGCTGCTTTTTACATTGATCCGTTTGGAAAACTTTCCCTGATAATAGTGATGGTTGGATGGAAGCTCTCTTTCTGTCTGTTTACTCGCCTCATGTTTGTTTTGCTGCAGGATTGGTGATCCGCCCAAACTCCTTGGATATATCATTCAATAAATCTGATCCGCTGAAGTATGCAGATTATGTCCGAAGCTTGGAAACCTTCCTCCAAAGTGAGTCCACTCCAACATATTATGCACACAATGACCTGCAGGTTACAGTAGCAGCCATT
>NW_015150727.1:29342-30707 GCF_000732505.1 Cyprinodon variegatus
ACGAGGAAGACTCAGGAAGACGGACTTGGAGGAAGTTTGACAAAGTTTTGCAGCGTTTGACGGGCTTTTAAAGGAGACAGAGACAAAGAGGGGGCTAATGAGGAAACTGGGAGCAGGTGTGCACAGAACAAGAGGGAAAGAGCTAGGGAAGAAGGAGAACACAAGAGGGCAGCAGAGAGCAACAAATAGAAACCTGGAAGACTGGAAATAGCAACACAATGTTAAATTACTAGGAATATAAAACATGGAGAAAAAAAAACGAAACACTCAAAAGAAAACATAACGGAACCCAGACTAGAACAGTAACTGGAAAAAACCAAAGAACACAGCAAAATAAAAATAAAACCACTAACACTAGAAACCAAGGAGCAAAGCAACACTGAATACTACAACAGAAACAGAAACCTGACAAATATACATTCAGAATTTAGGAATTTTCCATATTTTTCACTTTTATCTAAAATTACCTTCTACTCAAGAAAAACTGATAAATTCAGCCGTAAAAATTAGAGCAATTTGTTTTGAAAAAAACATTTAGCAGATAAAAACTGGGATCCTATCTCGATATCACTGAAGCTATCACCTTATTGTTTTTAAATAATTAGTAAAACAGATTTTTAAAAGAAAAAAATGAAATAGATCCAAAGGAGCTATCAGTAACCATGTCTGTTCCACCGCAGATCATTATTAGAATTTCTTTGAGTATTATGTCTTTGGTACAGGGGCCAGGGCATGATCTACAGGGGCCCTGGCCCCCGTTGGCCCCTGTCTAGATCATGATCGATGCACACATTTAGGGACACACAGGAGCTCTTTCAAGCTGGGCACCGTTTCATTCACAACACCTGTCCCATCAACCAGGAATCAGAAATACTTTAATAATCCCAGGGAGGGATTACTTTAGTTACATTACTCCATCTGTAATAGAGGGACTATAGGACCAGTTTGATAGAACACTATTTCATACAATCTATATAATTAGGGGGTCCCCGCTCCGTCGCCATCATTTTGGGGATCCTTGGATTCAGTGTATTCTCATTATGAGTTTGTATGAAATCGTACGAAAAGTTATGCACCGTAATTTCGTACGTTTTGGACGTTTTCTTCGTCGTATGTGCATGCGCATCTTACGCACCATTCAAGAACATAGAATTTAAAATACAATTAGCCCTAACCCTAAGATATAAAACAGCAAGCAATGTAGTTAGAGTAATGAAGAAGTGATTATTGCACTGTTTTTCCCAGTTTTACGTCCGTCCGCGGATCTGCTTTTTTTTGTCTGTCTGCCAGCGCATGCGCACTGATCTGGTTTTTTGAGGAAAAACGTCCAAAACGTACGAAATAGTGTGCATAACTTTTCGTACG
>NW_015150727.1:32072-33565 GCF_000732505.1 Cyprinodon variegatus
CACTGGCGCCACCATCAGTAGACAATGCAGGTGAAGTGTCTTGCCCAAGGACACAACGACAATGAAAGTCGGAGTCGGGGCTTGAACCGTCAATCCTTCAATTTTAGGGCCAACTCCTACATCCAACTGTCGCCCCAAGTCTATACCCCCCTTTCAGAGACATAGCCTTGTCTATGTCTCTGAAAGGGGGGTCGTTAGAGGGAATTGTTGGCCTGGCTGAATAGGCGAGGTCTTCTGTTCCCCCAATCCCCTAAATCCTCCCTACATCCCTTGTAGGGGCTCATCCTCCCAGGACGGAGTCTCTGGCACCTCATCCTCTGTTCCCCATTGTCTGAGACATTCATTGAGGATGTCTCTGTTGGAGCCTTGTCCTTGATGTACTTATTGATCTTGGAGGTTCCATCCTGGATAGTGGCTCTTATGCTCATTAGTCCTCTGCCTCCTTCCTTACGGCTGGTGTACATCTCAGGGTGCTGGATTTGGGGTGGTACCCCCCGTGCATGATTAGGAGGTTTTGCGTCTTAACATCTGTGGCCTGTACCTCCTCCTTTGGCTAGCTTATTATTCCTGCAGGGTATCTGATTACTGGTAGAGCGTAGCTATTTATTGCCAGAGACTTATTCTTGCCATTGAGCTGGCTCCTTAGGACATGCCTTACTCTTTGGAGGTATTTGGCCGTAGCCGCTTTCCTTGTTACCTCTTCAAGGTGGCCATTTGCTTGTGGTATTCCAAGGTTCTAGTAGCTGTCCTTAATGTCCGCTATTGTTCCTACTGGGAGTGATACCCCCTCTGTGTGGACTACCTTCCCTCTCTTAGTTACCATCCGACCACACTTCAGTAGTCCAAACGACATCCCGATGTCTGTGCTGACGATCCGGGTGGAATGGATCAGTGAGTCAATGTCTCGCTCATTCTTAGCCTACAGCTTGATGTCTTTACAGTCTTGTTGATTATTTAGCTGAGGGGGTTCAGACCAATGCAGAACAGTAGTGGGGGCAGCACATCTCCTTGGTATTTGCCACATTTGATGGAGTCTAAGTATCTTGCCATTGGCCTCAAGGGTGGTTTTCCACAACCTCATTGAGTTTGCAATGAAGGCTCTTAGAGTCCTGTTGATGTTGTATAACTCCAAGCATTCAAGGATCCAAGTGTGAGCATTGAGTCGTAGGCTTTCTTGTAATCAATCCAGGCAGTGCTTAGGTTAGTGTTTCAGGTTCTGCAGTCTTGAGCGACCGTTCTATCTACCAGGAGTTGGTGTTTGGCACCTCTGGTGTTTTTGCCAATTTCCTTCTTACCACAACTAAATATGTAGTTACATTGTAATGTAATGAAGCATAAATGCATATTTTCCTTAATTTTAGGGTATGTAAACATCTGGTTTTATCTGTATTGTCAGTGTGTAACCAAATCTTTAGCAGAGATCAGGTTAAGTATGATGCAGCATCGGATGTGCTGGGGTGTTGCAGTTGTAGCCATTCAAAATTTCCCTAATT
>NW_015150727.1:34711-36926 GCF_000732505.1 Cyprinodon variegatus
TCCCCTACAATTCCTTTTTAAACATCAATCTTTGTACTAAAATATTCTTTCTGTCATGATTTGTGGACATTAAGATCTAAAGAGAAGCGCCATCTCCTGGTCAGAGGGGGTCACTCCTGTGGCTGGAAGTTGGAGGGGATTTCACTGGGAGTCGGAGGAAGGCAGGCTGCCATTCAGCTGGCGTTTGACTGGGAAGGGCCATTTTGAATGGCTGCTACTGTACTTAGATAAGGCAGCAGGGGTGAAACACGCTACTGTCATGGTAGTAAAACCTCCAGCTGCTCTGATGAAACAACCTTTCTTTCTCAATGCAGGAGAAATATTTGCAGCCCCTGGTGGCCGTGAAGCTGCTGCTCACCAAGGAGGACTACAACAAGGAGCTGTCTGTGGAGTGCAGGGTGGAGGGCTCCGACCTTCGCAACAACGACGAAAGGGACAAGTTCCTGGGCCGCGTCACCTTCCGGATCAAAGTCGTAGAGTAACAAGAGGCGGCTCCGACCAATTAGCAGCAACAACAACAAAAAAGAAATGTTTGAATCAGATAAAGGTTTGGGTTCTACCATGAGAAGCTGCTTGGAATCACATGTTGCTTTGGTTTTTTTTTTGCTGATCTCTACCCTGAACAAAAAGTTTCTAGACCCGCCCCGTTTTATCCTCTACTTAGTTTAGATCTTTTTATTTCTTTATTGCTGATGTGATTTAATAACCTATAGCCATTGGAACCAAGCTGTTTGGAGCTGTTGTGTAATTGCTGACCTTTCATTTGTAACCTTCCTGGTTGCCAGGTTGAGTGTGTGGTTTCCACCCCCGAGTCTGTATGAGGGACCCTCTTACTTTCTGGTTTTTCCCGGATTTTAGATCTTACTATATCGTAGAGCTGAAAAAGTAGAACACTTCCAGCGTATCTCTCATCTCAAAAAGACTTCATCGAGACATACCTTGATAACCAAGTATAGCTGATGTACTCCCTTTGAACTATAAATACATAGATGCATATTTAGGGAATTATAGATAGTGCTGTGGCGCGCATAGCCGCAGTCCAGTCTTGTGCCGTGTGTCTGGCTGTTTGTCCGTCTGCATGTGTGTTTTTGTCCGTCCGTCTGGCTGCCTGTCTTCCTGTTTGTCCACGTCTCCACTGCCACTAGCCGACGTGTGGGTGAGCCTGGCTTTTCCTGAGGCGTGGCGGTTGTGTATGGATGGTGGCTGGGAGGGAACAGCGACGCTTTGCTGTTTGAGGCGGAGAGGAAGCGTATCGAAAAATAACTGCAACTATGTACTGTATACCTTTACGTGATCTCTATATCTATCCGGGTCTCAAAGATTGTTCGTTAGTTTACTCTCTTCTTCAGCCTGTGTATCTGATTGTCTGCTGATCTATTACTCTTTAATGTACATATATATATATAAATATATACATGCAAACACACACCACACAATATTTCCCATATTTACCCAAATCACGCTGTATTTTGTTCACAAAACACGATGTCTGTGCACTGTAAAGAAATATAATTTAAGCAAAGATTTGCAGAAGATTATCTAACCTTATTCAAAGCTATGTTTACAAAATCTTAAAAGGAACCCGTATTTAAAGGAATAACCTGTAACATCTCTTTTCAGGGTGCCTTAAGGCCTGATGAAATACATTATGGAATAAAAGTGATTTTGAAGAAAAAAGAAAATTGGTCCCCTGTGGTTTTTTTTTTTTCTTGTTTACTCTGTTTTAATTCATTTGATTAAAATTTGAAATTTCTCTGCCCATACATCGATTTTATGGAATAATAGGACAGTTACAGCAGACAGTGGTGGAAAAAAGTACTCAGAAAGTGTACTTAAGTAAAAGTACAAATAAACAAAGGGATAAATACACTATAAACTACTTAAAGTAATAATAAAAAGTAATTTCTGAATGAACCGCAGTGTTTCACAAAGATCAACCAACTCTTTTTATATTTAATACATGAATAATGTTATTTTAATGAACAATACTGTTGATCACACATGTTTTGTTTTGACCTTCTGTCAAAGGTTACATTGGGACTTATAATTTTGGGATAATTTGTTAAGTGAAATATCATTAAAGGAAAAATTTTATCAGCGAGGAATAATCAATGGATCATTATTTATACCTAAAACTAATATTTGTCATGATCACTGAGTCTGGGAGCGGCCATTTTTGCCCAAATATAGTAGCCCCTCCCTCCTGCCATCTTCC
>NW_015150727.1:38571-40399 GCF_000732505.1 Cyprinodon variegatus
TTTGGTTTAAATTGTTGTTTAATATCTATTTTACAGATAAGTAGTGCTTTCTCTGATGCCATAAATAATGTTATTCCAGATATTATACCCTCTATGCCAAAGTAGAAAGAAAAGAGTAATACACAATCTTTTGAAAGTTTATTGAAGAGTTTGAATGATACTATCTGATGTTAAATATAGAAAAACAGTTAAGATCATCACAGCTTTCTAAAACCCTTTGTTTTGAGCTCGTCATTTAATGTTTTGCTTTTTATGCTTTTTTGGCATTTAATGATTACATTTTGTTGTAAAAGGAATATTTTAGAAAGCATTAAGCTGATTTCTCCTTTTAAGAAAATCCTAAGAATCCATCTCAAACAATCATATAAAAGGATTAGAAAACAACATTTCTTCTTGATTAGATTTTATTCTTCATTTTGTTTTGAATTAAAAGATTTCCTCTGTTTTTTTTTTTTCTTTATTTGTTATACACCCTAACAAATTATACCTCTAGGTGAGATGATGCCCACTTAAAAAAAAAAAATATATATATATATTTTCTTTTTTATTGTATTCTATTAGTTCTTTAATTAAAATTCAAACCAATCTAAAGGACTGCATTCTATCATTAGTATAAAGAGTTTGCTACTAAGTTGTAGATTTTCATTTTCTTCTTACAAAAGGTGCTCGTCATTATTGTAACACTTATTTTCTGCCACATGAGGGCGCCAGAAACATCTCCTTTTAAACCGCCATAGAGACTAAACTGTAACAGATGAGAAACTGAAGATAGAATTAAACTTTAAGTCATTCTACTGTCACAAGTACAAAGCAATGAAATTCAGCCTCTGCATTTAACCCCTCCCCTTGGGGGGCAGTGGGCTGCCATTGTGCAGAGCCCGGGGAGCAGTGTGGGGTTAAGGGTCTTGCTCAGGGACCCAGAGTGGCAGTCTGTGGGAGTGGGGCTTGAACTCAGGGTGCAATAACCTAACCACTAGGCCACCACTCCCCTTAAGAACTAATGTGGACCTCAGAACTAAATGAGACCCTAAGAGAATAAACACAGTAAACTCTGTACCATCCCCTACAGAAAGAATGAACTTTAAAACATTAAAAAGGAGAAAAACATCATTCTTGAAAAAGTATGGTGATAATCTTGAACACGTTAACGTGATTCCTAGGAGTGATTTTTAATGAAAAGCTTGCTTGAAAGCAGAATATTGAAAAGTTGAACAAGAAATACAAGATTAGAAATAATAGATTACATTGTTTTGTAGGAAGGAAAAAGGGGAAAACAGCATCAATACTGAATATTTATCAAGCTCTAATGCATTAACATTAGATTGGTACCTGATGTTACCACCAAGGCTCTTAGATTATGTTGAGGAACATTCAGAACTTCACCAGCTGCAGCATAAAAGGGAAAGTCTGGTCATACTGCAACATGTTCATCCAGGAGGAGCGTGTCCTGCAGAGTCAATGAGTCGACGGAATCAACTGGTTTCCATAGATAGAAAACTTTTCACCAATCTGACTGGATGATCTGTTCAAAGTGTCTCTGTAGCTTCTTGGATCAGATGAGATTGGGTGTTCTAAGGAAAATATGGCCGTAAGCCAGTCTGGGGTCTTGGCAGGACCGGGTCTAAGGCCCCGTCCACACGAAGTCAAAACGAACACAAAACGCTAATATTTTCCAGAACGTTTGCCGTAAAGACGGAGACGTAAAATAAATGTGATCGTCCACACGAATGCATGAAAACGCTGCAAAATGTATGCCAGGCCTGTAAGTGGCGTTGTGGTACCAAAGCAAGAATAAGCGACGAAATGTTGGGCATGTGCACTAATATTT
>NW_015150727.1:41347-43600 GCF_000732505.1 Cyprinodon variegatus
GGGGCGAATTTTCATAGTGTCCTCCATGTTTTATTTCATATGACTCGTCGCAGTATCCCACAGCCGGACATGCTTGTGACGCAAAGCAGCCGGCGTCTACACATCCGCAGCGACATCTGCTGGACTGGAAGTTGTATTCCACTTGGTTTGGCTGATGTGCGCCAACCATTCATGTATTTTATTTGTTCATTTTTTTTTCTTTCTAATAATCGATTCTTGCCTTCAATAATCGATGCAGTAGATCACAAAAATTAGAATCGCGATGCATCGTCATGACGATTATTTTGCACATCCTTAGTTTAGGCCAGGGTTCGGCTTCGTGCGGACGGGGCCTGAGACTTCTGCTCTCCCCAAAAGGGGGTGGGGGGAGGGGTGGCTAGAGTAAGGAGGGGGAGGGAATGGGCCTGTGAACTATTAAGGGGAGAGAGAGGTTCTGGTTGGGTGGCCCATACGGGACATGTTGGCCCTGTCCCCGGGGGGCTTGTGCCAGGGGTCGTCTGGTCTGTCTCTCCTCTTCCCTTGGTGGGGGTACAGATTTCCCGGGTTGGCCCCTCCATGGTGCCTTTGCTCTGGGGATCTGTTTGGGCATCTGGGCTCGCCTCGGTGTTCTTGGGGGGGCGGGTCTTTGGCTCTTCACAACCACTATTGAGCATTTTTCCCTTTGGATAAACTTTACATGCACAACTGCACTCTCACAAACAACTACAGGTGTTTGGTTCCAGGTACTCGGAGATTCACTTCCACACAGAAAGCCCATATTCTGATCTTCAGGAAACACAGAGTCTATGTCAGATTAAATAATACTACTTATACTTCAGCGATAGCATCAAGGTCTCCCTTTTATCTCCTTTTTCTTTCATCTTTTCACATGATTGCGACAGCCCTACTGCTCTGGAGGAGAAAGTAAAATCTGTTGGGCTCTTTTTGGCATCAAAAATAAATATTCTCACAGACAGGACACTGTTAAAAAAAAAATTAATTGTCTCTGTAAAGTTTAATGACGTGCTATGAATTGATTCTATATAAGTAAACTTATTTGAAATTGATTGAAATTAATCATATTGAATTCATAGCACCTAATTTGAAAACAGAAATTTGTATATAAATATAAAATATAATAAAAAAAATATAAAAAATATATATATTTATAAAAAAGTAACATATGAAAAAAAATTTAATAAAACTATCTTTGAAAATGGCAAAGTTATTCTCAAAACCTTTGTTTTTATTAAAAGATTTTTGAAAGTTTTATTTTTGAATCAGATTTCTTTCAAATCTCAATTTACAAATTTCAAATTTCCATTCCTATAAGATGTTCTTAGGCTGCAACAACAATGGAACAAATGTTAGTAATGTTAGTAAGTACGGTTGGTGGTTCTGCAACATACTTTAGACGTGTCTTGTTCCTCTGTGGATTTTCCTTGTTTTTTATGCTGTTTTAAACAATGTGCAGCTATGAAGTAGTTCTTCTTTATATTTCCTTAACTGTATAGCCTCTTATTTTAATGTTTGCTTCTATGTTTTTTACAGTTGCATGCATCTGCATATATTTCCATTTGCTTCTCAGTAGCTGTTTGGACGTGATTTTCCTCAGTATGGGACAATAAATGTTATTCTATTCTCTGCTGTTCTACTCTATATCTTCTTGCAGCACGTGTCAGCAGCGTTGGGTTGCTCAGAACCTTGAGAAGATTTAAAACTGATTTAAACTAAGATGGCAAAAGGGTTATCACCTAATCAGCTAAAAGTTGAACTCGCCAATGTGTGGAAATCAAGACCTGGCAGCAGTCAGCATCTTTAGGGGGATTAAGTCGATGGATATTTGTAGGATTTACTCTCAGCAGCACTGCCTCTGTGGTAACTATACCGTGGTGCATAGGGCAACACCATCCAACGCGTTCTGTGAAGCTTGCAGCAAGAGAAAAAAGAAACAAAAATAAAACAGAAACGCAGATTTCAAAATACATTTTTAATTTCCTTGAAAATCATTCAAGAGAAAAGGGATTTTTTTTTTTTGTACATGGGACATTTCTACAGTTTCTTTTCATGGATATTTACAAGAGCATGGTAAAACATTTGTCTTATATTTGTATATCACATCAACGGTACAAACTGAACTCTGCTGGAGATCTGCCCGATCAGAAACAAATAACAACCCTGAGATAATTAACAAGAACAACTGAACTGACAAATTCTCTACAATTAGCTTCACTGTACAATATTTTTCAATATTTGGCTAGTTTAAGTTACTGT
>NW_015150727.1:44317-52190 GCF_000732505.1 Cyprinodon variegatus
GCGATAATTTTTAACATTTCTTTACTGATTAACACTAAATACATTAAATCACCGTGAACGTATTAGTTTTAGGTATAAATAATAACCCATTGATTTTTTCTTTAATGATATTTCACTGAAAAGGTCAACCCAAAATTATAATTCCCAAATGCGAACTTTGACAAAACATGTATTATTCACAGTATTGTTCATTAAAATAACATTATTCATGTAGTAAATATAAAAATAGTAGGTTAATTTAATCGTTGTGAAACATTTTAGTTAATTCAGAAATTACTTTTGTGTGATCGTGATAAAAAGTATTATTTTTATTTATTTTTTACTGCTTTACGCTAAATTCATCAAATCACTGCGACCGTTTTAGTCTTAGTTATAAATAATGATCCATTAGATATTCCTAACTGACCGGACTTTTCCTTTAAGATGCAGACAAAAAATGGCCCTGAATGATCACACAGCTTCAGAACCATGGACAGCGAACTCCTGGTACAGGAATCTATTGCCCAACTCCTCTGAATCTTCCACTTTCATACGCAGCAAATAAGCTGCTATTTGTTCACCCTAGTCTTCCCCAGCTTCCCAGGGCCTAAGTCTCCATTTGCCTCCAGGTCGGACCTCACAGCACCAGCAAAAGACCAACTTCAATGGAGAGGTGCTTGGTCATATTCACTTCCTCTAAGATCATTTTAAACGTGAAATGCTTTACATATTGTCTTGCTTAAATTCTTACAAAATGCTTTATGTACAACACATACATTTGTGTTTTATAGTTTATATAAAACTAAGATGCCAGGCAGAAATAAATGCTGTAATTTGCTGTAACTATGTCATCTAAGGTTGCAACGATGAAAGAAACGCGACACATTTCTCTATCGTATGCGGAGAAAAGAAAATGTGTTTGTAAAATCAGCCTGGCTGCATGGTAAAATAAACAAACACAATCCAGAAAGTTTAACAATTTTAAAGTCTGGAAGATGTATTAAAACTTTTTTTTTTTTTTCACAGTTTAACAACAGCTGTAAATTTAGCAATGGTTGTCGATCACCGCTTCGTTTCTGCTGTTTTTCTCACAAACGGTGGCATAAAAATAAAAAAAAAACAACAATAACCCTTGCTGCTAGCAGGACTACGTAATTAAATATGCATGCTTTTAAAAGAAGCCGTGGAGCAGAAGCGACGCATGAAATACGCGTTATTGTTCACGCTTTACGGAGCTCTGCCTGAGAAGCAGCTCACCTCTAAACCGTAAGCACCGTTGTGAGACATTATTTCTGTCTCAGCAAAGACGCCTGTCCTCACCTCTCATGAACCATGATCCACCATTCACACCGGTGCTATTGTGCAACAGAAAGCAAATAATCGAGAGGTATAAGATGTTAGGAGCCCAATGTGGGCCTGCTCAGAGGAGCGCACACGTGCCAGACTTCTTGTCGTCGTCGAAACCTCCTGCTCCCTCTTTCCTGTTGGGGTCGCTGAGCTCGTCGTACAGCCCCGTGTCGATCATCTCCTGTTGCCAGGGAATGGGCACCGCGCCCGTGCTGAACTCCTTGAAAAATTTATCATCCTTGGCGTCAAACTCGATGCCTTTGATCTCGGAGAACTCTGCGATGTCGCCGGTGTCCTTGGCGTAGACCACGTTGGGTTTGGGGACCCAGGGAGGGTCCACAAGCCCTGCCTCCAAGCGGGGAAAGTTGATCGTCTTAAACCACTCGTGTTTCCTCGGATCCTCCATGTTGTTCCTGAGACACAGAAAAATTGTCTGAATTCTTATAGAACCAGAAACTACAGGAAAGCAAATCACTGCTAAAAGGGCTAACTGTTCCCGAGCTAAACCCCACGCCACTCTTACCTCATACCCAGACGCTCATCTATTTTCTTCTTGAGGAACTGCTGGATGATGTCCTTGGTGGGGGCATCAAAGCACTTGTGTTCCCACTTTGGCTCCTCGTTGAGAATGCGCCGCTGCACCTCCTCCTTCTCCACCTTCTCCTTTTTGCTCTCAGGGCCTTTGAAAGGCGTGTAGCCCGCCACCATTTCGTAGATGCTGCAGCCCAGGGCCCACCAGTCAACAGATGTCCGATATGGGGTTTTGCTCAGGATCTCGGGGGCCATGTAGGCTCCCGTACCCGCCTGGACAGCAAACATTAATAGCAGGAAATGAAAAAACAGATCAGAAGGATGTTTGGCCATGAAAGCTAAAGCATGATGCATTGCAGATGATTGGAAAATCTTTGTTTACGTTTATTATAAATGTTCGTATCAAACAGTAAAGCAAAGTCCTCCATCTGGAGTCTCTTTCCTTATTGCTTTCTGCGCCGCCTCTTTTTCTTTCATTTTCCTTGTGTGACCCTGCAGGCAGCCTTAAAGCCAGGAGCCTAATCCTAATGCTAAGCCTACTAGCTGTCAAGAGTTGTGTGCGTCTGCACACTGAGTTGTCCTGTCCCTTATATAAGGCGTATCCATTTTTGGATGTTGCGGCCGCATACAGAAATACATCCAGACATCCAAACGCAGAGCCCTTCGTACCCGCTAAGGTACATGTGATGCAAACCTCTGCTGAGCCATTTCTGTTTGCCACCCCGAGTCAGTCAAGGGGCTTTTATATCCTAACACCTTAAAGACTCTTAGTTTGAGCTCCCATAATTCCTTTCTGTTTTGGTTCAAACCTTAGATGGGCAATGAGAGAAATTTATCAGGAATAATTCAAGTAAAGAAATGTGCAAAACATAATAATCAATGAAAGCATCAACTTTTTGAAACAAAGTTAAAGAGAGCGCCCTGCTTTGTTGGTCATATAGGACAGTTTCCACTGAATGTGTCGTTTTTTATTGATGATTTGTGGGACTGGACACTTTTAGTGCCTCAAGCTCGGTCCTCTAATCCCAAGTTGCCACAGAAACACATCTGTGACTTCTACGCAGAGTAGTTCTATACCAGCCCCTCATTAGTTTTCTCCACCAGGACATCATATTTAAAAAGAAGGGAGAACAGAAGCAATCTCTTGAAATGTTGATGAAAGTGTTTGCAAACTATCCAGTCTGAACATATGCAATCGAAGGTTTCGCTCTGTCTCTGCATCTAATCAGGGACAGACTTGTGTAATGCCGAGTAAGAGGATTACGGGACCAAAGTCAGGTTTGTCGGTAGGAGGTTAGCCCAGTCACTTTGGCTGACTGAAGAGCATCACAGCGCTGGATAATAAGCTTACTGGACTTTCAGAGAGCTGAGAGCTTACTCTTTGCTCCTACAAGTAAGTCCTGGAGAAAACCTGTGGCAGCATTGGTCACTGGTCTCACCTGATGGGTGAGGTGCATTTATGTCGCTCACCACTAAATTGTAGAGATTTAACTATAGAGATACAAAGATACAGAAAAAAGTATAATTTTATTTTGATGTTTAACCTTAACCTTAAAAGAGATGGGCTTGATTTTTCTTTACAGGTTGTCAAGAGGTCGCTGTTCGGCCTCAATGATTGTGGATTGATTCTTTTAGCCGGACAGAGTGAAATAAATTCCTTTGCTCAAGGAATCTCTGGCTAATGTCCGAATGTATTTCCAGTGGTTGCCTATAAATGACCAAGGTATGTCCTGACTGCTAAAGGATCTAATGAATTACATAATGGATTCAGAAGCTCTAATTGCAAGGATCCTTAAACAAACCAGTAATCTCTGTCCGGATTTACACTGAAACTCTAACATAGGGTGACAGTATGGATAGATCCTACAATGAGCTCAACCTTTTCGTCACAGAAGGCCTCACAGAAACCTTTCATTCTGGCTTATTTAGACCATTTCCTCTGTTCAGAAAATGACCTTTAAGAGAGACTAATGCTCCAACATCAGCAACACCAAAAAAACACTTCAGTGTCCATTGACTCACCATTTGGGTGACCGTTTTTCCTGGAACTATCTCTATAGCCAGACCCAAATCGGAAAGTCGACACTGGCCTTGACTATCCAGCAGGACATTCTCGGGCTTCATGTCCCGGTATATAATATCCATTGCATGGAGATGCAGGATGCCGGTGGTGATCTGTGCCGTATAGTGAATGATACGCTTCATCTCTATGCCCTTGTCCACACCCTTTCCATCATAGCCGATGTTGTAAATGTGGTACTTGAGGTCTCCTCCATTCATCAGGGTCATGACAAGGCACAGGTGAGTCTTGGTGTCGTACGCATAGGCCAGGTTGACCAGAAACAGGCTGTTGACCTTCTCCAAGATCTGCTTCTCCAATAGGGCCATTTTTTCACCACCCTTCTTTTTCAGACGTTTTTTACATAGCTTCTTGCAGGCGTACATCTGACCTGTATTCTTCACCTGAACAGCACACACCTACAGGGAGGTTAAAAAAATATTGACAGATGCTTAGAGATACTGAAATTTCTGCAAAGAAAAAAAAAACATCTTCTATATAAAGCTAACAGACAGCAAATCCATTAAACTCTGTGGACAAAAACACAAAATGGCCTTTTTTCCTTAAAAAGGTTTAAATTGTTGAATCTTCTAGTTAAAATATAACATTTATCATATAAGTTTTAAATATTGATAAGATCAGAACATACAGAATGTATGAAACCAAATTCTAATTGCTGGTTTACGCACACAAACTTACAGCTAATATCTTTTTTCTGAATAGTAAATAAACATTTAAGCATGCCTAAATCTCTTATGTTATATTATATGCTAAACTTATATCATCATATTAAGCTTTTAGTTGGATTGTAGTCGAGTAAAAACTAGAAGACTCAATTAACATGCTTCTTGCAGAGCTGCTACTTTAGCATCCTTTAGCATAGCACTTTATACGTGTTTCTCTCGCGTTTTTTTGATGACAGTTTTAAATCAATCCCAGTTTCCAATAAAGTTAGAAACATTCACAGGCAACATGTAGATTACTTCCTATTGATAAAATGCAGTGCTGTTTTACTAGCAAACAAAAATCCACGATAGCTGTGAGGTTAAGGTAAGCATTGACTTTAAAGGAGTTCCTCAGGGGTCACTTCTAGGACCCCTGTTTTTTTGGGGGTTTTAATGACAGCAGGCTGACAGGACAGTGGGTACGAGAGACGGGGCAGACATGCGGCAAAGGACCACAGGTCGGATTCGGACTCGGGTCGGCCGTGCCGAGGACCGGAGCCTCCATATATGGGTCATGCGTGCTAACTACTGCGCCCCTAAGACCACTGCTTTTGTCTTTTTGTGTCCATCTGATGATTCTGAACAGCTCCCATTAAAAATTGCTTTTGTTTGTCTGTAAAAAGTAGTTTTTTTGCGATTTGCTTGCTTATTATTTGTTTTGTTTTTTACTCACGGTCATTAGATCTTATTTTTAATCAACAATACAGAGTGTTCTTTTGGGAGAGTTAGCAGTTAGCTTGAAATGAGGTTAATCCTCTCGCCTATATGCAGTTATATCTCTTACTCATGACTGAAAGATTTATAATGATCACAGCTGCAGTCTGAACCTTGCTGTTATAACTAGCATGTTTTGGGGAGAGCTCCAAATGTTAAAAATATATATATATATTTTTCACAACACAAAAAAAAAGTTATCCTTACCTCTCCGAAGCCCCCCTTTCCCAGAGTCCTGAATTCATAGAAGTATTTGTCGCTGATGGGCTGCTTTTCGTACTCCTTCCATTGAAGGAATTTGTCAAAGAATGGGCTGGCCTGGTATTCTGTGAAAGGTTTGCCTTTTAGAAATTCCCTCACACCATCCTGCACCTTGGTTTTCATCACTTCTTCAAAGTTGGCGTCTGTAACCGACTTGCATTTTTCTGCAGATTCCCCGCTAAGAAAGGCCAGGAAGGACTTGGAGTCGGATTTACAGTACTTATTCAGGATTTCTTGGCGAGCCTTGTCTTTAGCTGCGCCCTCGGCCAGGTCCCAGTCATACAACTCATCCAGAAACTGTGCGGCGAGCTGGAACTCAGGGGTGCTGGACAGAAACTCACGGAAAAGCTTTTTCCCTATAGGCTGTCTTTCACAAAGGGATGTAAAGTCCTTCTCAATGGCCTCTCGGAGAGCAGAACACTGCTCTGGCTTGGGCAGAGACAAGCTGCGGCGGCGCTTTTTCATCTCCTTGTCGTCCCCTCCTTGGGCTTTCAGGTAGGCCGTATTGGCCACCAGGTTGTCCAAACCCCCCATGTCACACATCTTGGCGGTTGTATGTGTTCTGTCCCCCTACGTGGCTGGGTTCTTCAGTGGCTTCCCAAGGATGCCCACTTGGAGTTTGTGTGTTTATGAGAGCGCAGTTCTTTCCCGAGCCAGCGTGCAAATGAGCTGCCCCACCAAGCAAACCTGCAAACCTAAGACACACTGACACACCCAGTAATTACTCATTTAGAATTAAATACCAAGGAGGGATTTTGGCTTAAGGATCTTTGTGTGGTCTATTCGAGGATCCTGTGCACGGAAAGGGAATCGTAAGCGGGCTCTGTCGTAAGAGGCTTTGAGGACCTCTATATTTGTCCCTGAGGATATCAGTGGTCCTTTGGGTTCTGTTGACTAATGCAAAATGAGCTGGGTGTTGAGAGGTAATAGTGAGGTACAAACCATGATGTTAAATACAAAAAACAACTTTTTTCTAATAAACCAAAAATTATTTCCTTTATATTTCATCAAAACATTATGGGAGTAAAATATGATTTTTAATTCTGCATTTTTTCTCCTATTACAAACTATCCCCTGCTTATTTGCACATGTCGTTTGTTCCCTTCCTCCCTCTCTCAACAGAACAGGCACCTCAGTCAGCTTTTTTTTTTTTACAGTGTCCTGTCTGACAATGCGGCAATAAGAATAATTGTATTAATGCCAAAAAGAGCGCAACAGATTTTACTTTCACAAGTGGAGCAGTACGGCTATCGCCATAGTGTTCCGCTTGATTAATGCATATAAATAGCTTTATTATAATCATGCAGGGAGTTTTACAGATTATATGGACACTGCAATGTAAATACACTGGAAAAACAATCCAGAAATAAGCAAAAATGTCTTAAATTAAGTGTATTTACCCTTAATTTGAGCAGGTAAATGAGATAGTTTGCCAATGGAATGAGTATTTTATACTCTTAAAATAAGTTAATTAGATAATATGCACTTAAAATAAGACAATGCAATAGTTCTCTTATTTTAGGTGTAAATTGTCTTGTTCCATTGGGAAAATCATTCTTTTACCCCCTCAATCCAAGAACAAATGCACTTATCTTATGAAAACATGACTTATCTAGATTTCGATTATTTCCAGTGTAGAACAGGAAATGAAAAACAGGAAAAAAGGAGAAAAGATGAAAGAAAGAGGAGATAAAAGAGAGATAATGATAAAACATCTTCATCACCTGCAAAGAACAGAACAGCCAACGGATATAAGAGATACAATAAAGTAACATCTTAATACTAACGCTAAGTATAAGTAGTATTATTTAATCTGACATTTATACCGTGGGAGCTGAAGACAATAATATGAGGTTTCTGTTTGGAAGTGAATCTCTGAGGACCTGGAACCAAACACCTGTAGTTGTTTGTGAGAGTGAACTTGTGCAGGTAAAGGTTATCCGAATTAAAAATGTTCAATAGTGGTTGTGAAGAGCTGAAGACACGCCCCCCCCCTCCAGAGCACTGAGGTGAGCGCCGGGGGAACCCACAGCCTCAGGTGCCTAAAGGGATCCCCAGAGAAAACGCGCCCAAGAGGGGACAACCCAGAATGGTTACCTTTATATTTAATCAAAACGGTAAAATATAATTTTAAACTGTGCATTTTTTCTTATCACAAACTATCCCCTGCTTATGTGTCGTTTGTTTCCTTCCTCCCTCTCTCAACAGAACAGCACCTCAGTCAGCTTTTTTCACTAATCTGTCTGCTTCTTTATCT
>NW_015150727.1:53291-55099 GCF_000732505.1 Cyprinodon variegatus
TTTACTGATTAACGCTAAATTCATTAAATCACCGCGAACATATAAATAATATGAATAAAGATCCAGTGATCATTCCTTGATGACCAGCCTTCTCCCTTAAAGCTGCGGTCCCCAACCACCGGGCCGCGGACCGGTACCGGTCCGTCGGTCATTTGGTACCGGGCCGCAGAGAAAAAAGTACATATATTTCTAATTTATCGATCAGAGTCTAAGTGATGTTTTATTTTGAAAAATATTTAAAAAATTGCGGTATTCTCTCCCAGTTACATCAGTCGGCGCATCTGTTCCTCTTGACACAGGTTAAGACTCATCATATCTATAACATCCTATGTTTGTGAAGCGGGATTTTCTGCGGTTACAGCGACCAAAACAAAGGAGCAGACTGGACATCAGGATGTTTCAGAGAAACAAGCTCAGGGTTCCCACTAATTCAACGGTGAGTTTTATTTTTATGCTGTTTGTATATTATTTTATGCCAGTCGTATTATTTTACTTGATCGTATGAGCTTTCGTCTACTAACAGTGGGGAAGGTGGAAAACTGACCAGAGGTTAGTTGTAGGGTAGTTTCACAATAATGGGCTTAGTTCTTCTTCTTGAGGTATCCAAATATGATAAACCAACAAGATAATCATCTTCCTTGGCTGTAAGTAGCTCTGCTAGCAGATCTATTGCTGCATGATAAGGGGGAGGCCAAATTGCTGCACAGGAATCTTCCATCAGCCTTGAGTCTGTTCTTAACTAATAACAGTAGAGAAGCTGCAGAGAGGTGAGTTAAACTCTGCTTCCTGGTTGAAAGGGTTTTGGAGGATTAATACATTTGGCAACTTCCTGTTTTTATGCTTTAATCAAATATATTAGTAATGCTCTTGAACTTAAACTAAAAAAAAACAAAACACAACATTGCTTCATTCATTAGAATTATGTCAAAATAAAAAATAAATAAATGATGTACATCTTAAAAGAAGATTAGCTTTTTAACCTGTAAGTTAAAGGCAGGAGTGTGGAACTCATTTTTAATTTAAAGTCCTTAATAGGGCCGGTTTAAGTGTATGAAAAAAAATTGGATTTTATTGTACTTACATAGAACACACTGCCTCGGTATTCTAACTTTATTACCTTTCATTTAACAGTTTTAGCCACTTTATACAGTATAGAAGAACATCTGCCTCTATTTTATTACATGATTTGAACTTTTTGGCTCTTGAGGTCCAGATGGACTGCCATGGTTCTGGTTCTACTGCAGGTGTCTTCTTGTTAAAAATGAGGGTTTCCTCTCCACTGTCGCTGCATGCATGCTCAGTGTGAGGGATCTACTGTTGCCAAATGCCTATTGAGGAGACGTGTGTCCTGGAAGTCAAAGACTCAATACAATCAGCTGGTTTTTGCTTAATAAACTTTACCAATCTGTCAGTATTATTGGTTGAAGTGTCTCTATAAAGAGCATTTAGATGATGCGTGCTGTGAATTGGTCCTATATAAATAAACTGAATTAAACTGAATTGAAATGGATTGAATTGATTTCACAAACAAACTTAGCAGATTCTGTGATTAGAGCCATAAAGTTTGTTCAAATAAAATTGTATTAGTTGGGGAAAAAAAGAGTAATAATTAAAAACTGAAGAGTTCTTCTTAAACTGAAAAGAAAGATTTAAGACTGAAAATAAAAGTCTTAACCTACTTTCAAGATTTTTGGGGGGGTTTCAGTTTAAAACTGCTGGCCCCTCAGTATGCTTCCATTGGCGGCCCTCACTGTACATTTATAATGAGTATGGACTAGGGATGCAGGATATAATCGGCCCCCTATCGG
>NW_015150727.1:55916-57172 GCF_000732505.1 Cyprinodon variegatus
ACTACTTATTTTTGTCCAGCTTTAACATCGGTATCGATATCGGTTATCGGCTACATGAGTTTTAAAATATCGGCATATCGGATATCGGCCAAAATCCAAATATCGTGCATCCCTAGTATGGACCAATTCAGCACGATAACCTTGGGATAATATTAGCCTGTGGCGGCCGGCCAATAGAGGGCGCTAGGGCGCCGCCCCACCCACCAAACGACTCTGAAAAGACAGAAAAAAGAATTATAAATATGTTTTTTTTATTATTAAATTTTAAATTAACATTTAAAATATTTCAAAATATATTATTTTAATCTTTAATGACTGTTAAAGCATCGTTCCATTTTTAGTCGAATTGGTGACGTATTTCCACCCGAGGGCGCAAATTTCTTTGCCCATTAACTCTCGTTAAAAGTCGTCCATGTGCAGCAGCTCCTCTACAATATAAAGCTATAGGAGAGCTCTGGGCGCACCTCTCCTGCGCCCCAAGCTGACAGGAAGTATATTTGCTCACCACCTCCAACCACAGCGCAGACGTTTTGCGGGCCGATATCCCAAGTCTCCCAGAAGTTCCGGGAGTCTACCTGATATCAATAGTTTTGCAAAGATGCCCGCTAGTCAGATAAATTATCCCGGATTTTAGACTTTGAGAGGTGGTGTTTTTTAAAGTGAGTGACAGCGAGCGGGCAAAACAATAATTCATGCACCATGTGCGGATTAGAACTACTGCGACTGCGCAGAAACAACAAGAGAGAGCGGGGTGTGGGGAGGAGGTGTGAGACCTGTGCAGCGTATCTGTCCAACAAGCGCTGACAAGAGAGCTGATTGGATAAGTCGGAAAAATAAGCCAATAAGTTTCAGTTCACTTTCTGAGAGTCACCTGGTTACCACATAAAGCTGGGCATCCTGTGAAATAGCAGAGGTTGAATTATTGAGTATAAAATGAAAATATAAGACTCATCTGACAGCAGAACAGACTAAAGTTTGTCAGTGAAGGTTGAAATATGATGAAGTGTGTATGTAAGGGGCACGGTGCGGGTGGGTTGTCTTCGGTGGGGGGGTGTTCGGGGGTTCGATAAGCATCTCATGAAATTAGTTTTTGGAACTTGGGATGTCTTTGCGGGTGATTGACAGGTCGAGTCGCGGGAGTAAGAGACGCATTGGAGGGAGAGAGAAATGGCACAAGAACCATCCTTTTCCAGGACGTGGTTTAGCTCCAAGGCTAGGCTAACTGCATGCAGCGAGGCTAACTGCATGCAGCGAGG
>NW_015150727.1:58295-59291 GCF_000732505.1 Cyprinodon variegatus
ATCCTTACTACATATACGTTTGATTGGTTTATTTTAAACCTCCTGGAGAAAACTCCACCAGCCGCCAGTGATATTAGCTAATCCTTTCTCAAAGAGTCTAAAGCTGTCAGCGTCCTGCAGAAGATCCCAGAGCCTTCAGTTTATAAAAACAGCAATCTATAAGATTTTAGGATTTCATCAAACTACTTAATGGGATGAAATTATTATCATTCCCTTATTCTCTACCTCTTTCCGTGTCTAATTGGCTAAAAAAAAGGAATATTTCATTCTAAGACAGCCGAATGTTGAAGGCACTCCCGTCATTGAGTCAGCCATGACAGTGTGGACTCGTAAATGGATCATAGTGTCAGTGAAGCCCTTAAGCCTGCTGAGTGACATGTTTCCAGGTCATGGAGGGAACAGAGAGGTAAGCTCACAGATCCCTCTATCGGTTTCACTTTTACCTCACATAGAACTTTGTTTTTAATCCACTGGATGGAGAGATAGTAATGCCATCAGAAGCTGCTTCTGAAAAGACACAAATTGCAGAAAGTGACTCATAGATTGGAACATTCTTCCCTTAGTCATTTTTCTATCACTGAAACCATTCTAGCTTACATGTATGATCTTTGAGCGGCTGCTCCTTTGGCCTTACAATCATTAGCCTAGTTTAGGTAGCAAAGGTTGGGATGAGGAAACCATCAGCTAGTGCTGCATAAGGTCCGTTATGTAGTCTCTTCACACTGTTTTACTCAATCCTATTAAGCCCCGTCAGACATGTCGACACAGACACACAGCTCACATTCCCAGCCGGGCAGAATCCTTCAATAGATAGATGGGATAGTTGGATATTTTTTGCAACTCTGCTTAAATGTAAATTAAGTGTTTTGTTGTTTTTTTTTTAATACTGCCAGTGGCGGTTGCAGAGATGGCAAAAGTACTCACTTTCCGTACTTGAGTAAAAGTACAGATACTTGTGTTAAAAAATACTCTGGTAAAAGTGGAAGTACTGATTAA
>NW_015150727.1:61906-63122 GCF_000732505.1 Cyprinodon variegatus
TTGAGTACAGTAACGAAGTATTTGTACTTCGTTACTTCCCATCTCTGGCCGGTTGTAGACCAAATGTTCCAGAGGGGCAATTGATTCAAATATATCAAGAGAGCTGCATGAAGGGAAATGTCCATTCTCTCCATGCAAAGCTGGAAGACATAGGTCCTCCCCCCCTCCTGTACAGGGGCTGGCCTTTGGACGTTCTTTGGAGGAGCAGAATGTTCACATTTTGGACAAAGAAGACAGGTGGTTTGAGAGGGGCGTGAAGGAAGCCATCTATGTTAGAATGAAAAAACAACCTTAAATAGAATGAACAAACAAAAATGCAGCAATTCCCTACAATGCAGCAATAGAGTTGATTCCTTCCCGCTATCATTGCAGCTCCTGTACAGGAGAGCGGAGGACCTCATCCTTTCAGCCAGGCCAACAATTCCCTTTAATGACAGGCTAACAAAGAAGCCAAACGACCCCCATTCCAAAGGGGGGGACCCGTTCATCCGTTTCTATTTGCATGTTTTCTAAACTAAAACCAGGCTTTGTTGGGCTGCTGGATAAAACCTGGAACTAAACGCTATTTCTGACATTTGGAATTGAAAAATCTTCCTGGATGGAAGAGAAACGTCTTCAAACTTGGAAACAAAGTCCAGAGGATTGATTTTAACTTTTTTGGGAATTTCTTAATGATGCAAGAAGTTCTCAGAGTTCTATTAATGATCAAATATTGCAGGACACTGGACCTCATTGAAAGTCTGACAGCCCTGAACTACAAAGCTGTCTCTACATTATTATTAAACAGTGGAGTTCATGTTTAAACTAGATTTAAAAATTACAGTTGAAAAGATCAGTGCCTGTTAGTAAAAGTAGGTTTGATGTAGCAATCTGCTAACTTCAGATTAAATAAAACACGGCATGTTTTGTTGAATTTAACACTTTCAAAGGCGTAATCAGTCGTCTTTAATTTCAGATTTAAAGTCCTTCTGAAAGTACTTTAAATCTGAAATTAAATTATTCCATACAGTGTTAATATTGTAATGGAATTTAAATTTAGAGCATCAAATATTGTCCAGCAGAGTGATTTGTAAAATTTAAAAACTAAATATTTAGGTTATAACCTAAATATTTTGTTTGTTAAATAAATATTTAGTTCCAAATTAAACATTTATTGAACAAAGTAAGGTTTTAATAAACGAATAAATTAAGTGGTGGAAAAATGATTTGAAAAAAA
>NW_015150727.1:64881-65906 GCF_000732505.1 Cyprinodon variegatus
CATTCAACGATCGTTTATGCTGTTATTCATCCTTATAAACATATGGGGGTTATTTTAACTTTATTTCTTAACTGAAATATTTAATTATCCGTTTCATTATTTAAGCATATTTTAATTCAATCAGAATATGCCATTTTTATTATCAGCATTGATTTTTTCTTTTCTGAGATTTTTTTTTTTTATTTTCTTCACTTTTATTTATTAATTTAAAGTGTTTCTATTTTTCCAGTTAAAGTCGGTTAATGGCGGTGAGTTTATAGTTTATTGCTCTTCCGACTTTAAACGAACATTTTAAAGCTTTGGAATCGGGAAAAATAAAAATGACTTACCTGTGACTTGGTGACAGAAAAGCAATAAAAGTCTATCAGGCGCAGGAGCGGGAACCTCAAACAGCGACGCCATGTTGGGCGTTGCCATGGAAACGTCCGTTGAGACCACTGATCTCTGTTTATTCCCTGGACTGCTAATTGCTTCTTCCGGTTGATGAATTTATCTCTATTTTAAAAGTCTTCAGTCCCTGAAAATGAGAACATCATCGTTGTTTGATGCTGCAGCGCACAGATTGTTTACATTGTGACTGGTCTGACTAGGGAGTACCAATATGGCGGCCCGTGGCTTCACTTCAACCCCGTACTGTCAACAGGCAATAAACAACCCAGGGAATAAACAGAGAATAGTGGATGATACAAGTTAACTCTGCTTTAAAATGACTTAAAGCCAAACAGTGTAGTTAAAAAATCTTTTAATTTATTTTTACATATATTTATATTTATATACACATTTACTACCTATTGTTGTAAAAACAAGTTTGGAATAGAAGTGAAAGCCAAGTTATCCAGTCGGGCGATCCAGTGATGTTTAGAGTCCCTGAAAGCTTCTTTTCCTCCTTAATCCTCTAAATAGGTCGCGTGATGCGACGCTGCAGAAACTAACGATGCAAACTCAAAGAGAGGACAGTGAACGCAGCACTGATCCACCGGCACAGAGAGGACAGTGAACGCAGCACTGATCCACCGGCACAGAGA
>NW_015150727.1:66723-68633 GCF_000732505.1 Cyprinodon variegatus
AGACTGAGAGGCCAGTGAACGCAGCACTGATCCTCAGACTGAGAGGACAGTGAACGCAGCACTGATCCTCAGACTGAGAGGACAGTGAACGCAGCACTGATCCTCAGTCTGAAACAGAGGACAGTGAACGCAGCATTTTGTCTCTGGGATGGTTAGTTTTAAAAGCAGAGGATGAAGCATCCTGCGGGACGTTGACTCCATGCGGTCTGAGGTAGCCCAAACTGGATCCCTCCCAGTAACAGTCTCTTTCTGTCAGTTTTATTCATAGAATATAGTGAATATCTGAATTATGCTACCCTGACAATCGAAGTTACAGGATCATACTTCCCAACTTTAACCAGTTTAGGTAACAAGAAACAAAGAAGTTCTACCCAACAGCAAAGCTTAACTTGGATCACCTCCATTTGTGCTCTAAGAGCTTCGTCTGCTCCTTTACCTGCAGGTCAAACGCCGACTCTGCTTCGCCATCTAACGGTGTCGGCGTTGCCTCCTGCTACGGAAGCTGGGAAAGAGCCAAAGTGGTACAAAAACTCTTCCTGCTGCGTGGAACCAACAGCAATGCCCCTTCCCCACTAGTTGCTGCACAGGAACACAAAGTGAGTACACACCTAAACTGAACACAGATTTACCATTTTTAGTTTTTGCAGAATAAATGCGTTTATAATCAAAACCCTCCTAATGACTAAAATGACCAATATGTAGCAGCGATGGCAACGACACGAGTGTAAATACAGCAAAGCCGTAGTATCTGAACAAACCGCCGGTGTTCTGTTAGATCAGCACACCCGGTCAGACCAGCACGCCCTTAAGCCGGGGATACACGGCGCCATTTTTTCAATCAATTCACGCAGTTTGTTCTCACGCTGTGCGACCCGACGCTCTGATGCGATCTACCTGCTCACTGTACGTCTATAAACCAGGTGGGACTCAGCGCCGCAGTGAGATGGCGCTACTGGGACTCGTCTATCCGGAAGCCAAACCAGTAGCAGAGGAACATGAAGCTCACTAGAGTGAAACGCGCTGCCTTGGATATTTGGGCAATTTAGTGCTGAAAGCCCTAAAAAGAAAAGGAGACGACGTATTTGGACAAAGACATGGCTGAGCTAACGTGGCTACTACGGTCTGACAGTTTGACAGGAAGACTCCATTTCACTCATTGCCCCCCCGCCATGATGCTGGGTTTACATCTGAGAGGAAGAAGAAGAATCCTTGTTTGCGCTCTGAGCGATTTGCCCACGACCACCTTACGACGGCCGACTGAATTTCAACCATGTTTGATTTTCTCCCGACCTTCTGATTCCTTATGGGGGGGGGGGGTCGTTAGCGGCTGATCGCCTCGTTAGCCCCTGTTCACTACACCACGCACCATCAGGATGAAAGTCGGCCCGATTGAAAAATTCTTGAACAACTGGAGAATCGTTCCAAAAGGCCAAAAAAATCATAAAGTTTACGCCGGCTATAGTAATACTGTTCGCGCTTGATCGTTATTAGCGGTTATCGGTCCCATTGAATGGCTTTAGATTAGCTGTTATCATTGAGAGAATCCCAATCCTAACACGTCATTCCGTAAAGTCATTCCTTTTCCCCTCAGAATTAATTTATGTGTAATCTGAAAATAATTTCACTAGTTCTTCATGTGCTGTAAAAATAAATCAAATAAAGATAAAATTATCGGCATGTCGCTCATATTAAAAAAACTACAAAAAAATCTTATATCCTGTCATCTGAGTTGTAGAATCCTCTCCCAATAAATATTTAATTTTCTGTGAAAAAATCCCGATGATTCTTTAAATAGATCCTCATCAAACGGACAAAAAACCCGACGTCAAAAATCTGTGTAAATCAGAATATAAAACAGCGCGATGGGCTGTAAGGAGAGCGGAGACAGAGGCTATGTAATGCGTATTAAT
>NW_015150727.1:69388-71400 GCF_000732505.1 Cyprinodon variegatus
GCCGTAGCCTAGAGATTAAACTAACTCATTTTCCACCAATGTGTTCCTGTTTCTCCCAAACTACTCACATCTTTATCAGTGAAGCTGAGAAAAAAGTCAGAATTCTGACTTTTTTTTCCACCATATTAAACAGAAATATTTAAAAATCAGTTAACTTTATTTTTTTTAATGTCCCTAATCCTCTTCCGTATAACCCAGCCTTAACTGATGGTTGTTTTTATGAACATCGGCCTCCAGTCGCAGACCAACCCGCTTTGCATGTTATATTTTATTTCTAAAGAAAACGCCGCCGTGTTTCAGGAACCACAGTAACGGAAATGTCAAACTTTGTGCCGATCTAAAGATCTTAAATGAAAGAAAGAAATCCCTTCTGAAAAAAGGCTGCCTCATCTATTAACCATAGATCTGGATGGGACCCTGTTAAAATGTAAACTCTTAGCTATCTATTGGTCTAAGGACATTTTTTTTCCCTTTTCTTTGTTTTTTAACATTTTAAAACACGAGGTTTGTGAAAACGCCTCCTTGTTAGTTCAGTCCTTATACATTATATGTACTTGTTTGCGATTACAAATAGTGATATGAACAAAGCTTACAGTTATAACAAAAAAAGTGAAATAAAAAGCAGATAATATCAGAATATAGTTTAGACAGTATGCCCCCCCCCCCCCATCCTGTCCCTTAGTCCTCAATATATTCCTTTATACTCCTTCATAGTGTTGTAAACTTCTTTCATGGAGAAAATAGAAGCCATTTTAAAAAAAAGAAATGTAATGCCACTAATCACGTGACGGAACAGGTGCGTTTGAGTATTTGCTGCATGCTGCCCCCTGGTGGCTAGGGCTGTGCTACAGGAAAGGGTTGGTGGATGAACCTCCAGAGGGGAAGGGTCCAGCTGGGGCTCCTGTCTGGAATAAAGGAAAGTCTAAAGATTAGAATCCACAATTAAACAGGAAATAAACACATGGAACAAACTGTTGGTCTAATAAAAGAAAAACCCACAAAGGTCACAGAAGTATTCATTTAAAACATACTGTGAAAATGAACAGGAGAGAGTTGGATGATTCTTTTCCATCATGCTTCAACAGAATGATCTTATAACCATTTCATAGGGTTCAGTGATCACTGCAGTGTACAGCTGTTTAAAACTATATATATATTCCTGCAGTTCTGGGCACTGATGCATATAGTCCAATCTAGTGGAAGCTATTGCATCATCCCATACAGATGAATTCAATTTATTGATCACTGCAATGGAAAAAAAAAAGTGAAACCAAGATGGCTGACAGACAGGAAGGAAAAAGACCAAACACTTTGGGTATTTTGGTTTCTACAGAGGAGCAAAGGATCCATTATTCCAACAGAATAACATATTTCAACTGGGAAACTAAATTACAACCATATTTTTGCAGCTACTTTGTTGCTATCAGTGGCAGCTGGCCAATAGAGGGCGCTACAGCGCCATCCCACCCAATGACCCTGATTAACCCCCAGATTCCACATCCTCCGTCAGCGCTCTGCCCCGCTCATATATGTCGTGCGGAATACTTGTCTGTCATGTTAACCAATGAGAGCTGTTCCACATCATCACTACTCCTCCGCACGTCACTGTCAAAATACGGAGCTGAGCTTTTTTTTTTTGCTCAGCTCCGATGGAAGCCGTGGATGGGAGGAACAGCTGAGGCTGTAGGCTTTGTTAGACCGTCTGCAGCGGCCGGGGGCTAACGTTAGCCCGTCTGCAGCGTCCGGAGGCTAACGTCAGCCCGTCTGCAGCGGCCGGGGGCTAACGTCAGCCCGTCTGCAGCGACCAGGGGGCTAACGTCAGCCCGTCTGCAGCGTCCGGAGGCTAACGTCAGCCCGTCTGCAGCGGCCGGGGGCTAACGTTAGACCGTCTGCGGCGGCCGGGGCTAAGGTTAGCCGTGTGCGGCGACCAGGGCTAAGGTTAGCCCGTCTGCGGCGACCAGGGCTAAGGTTAGCCCGTCTGCGGCGACCAGGGCTAAGGTTAGCCCGTCTGC
>NW_015150727.1:73362-75337 GCF_000732505.1 Cyprinodon variegatus
GTTATTGGACATGCTGGGCACAGCCATTTGCTGCCCGAAGGGCGTAACGGACGGCTTGTTCTGAGCGTAGACCGGGAAGGCGGGCCCTGCAGGAGGAAAGAGGGGAAGGAGTTTGGCTTCACTTCACAGGATTTCTACCATTTCAACGCAGAGGGAAAACAAAGAGCAAAACCCCAGCATGTTAGGTTGCATTTAGGTGTGAAAAAAACCTTCACACACTGGAAAAAAAATCTAAATCTAGATAAGTCATTTTTTGTTCTTAAAATAAGTGCATTTGTTCTTGGATTGAGGAGGTAAAACAGCCAATGGAACAAGATAATTTACATTTAAAATAAGAAAACATAAAAACATTGTCTTATTTCAAGTGCATTTTATCTAATTATCTCTCTTTTAAGAGTAAAAATCCTCATTCCATTGGCAAACTCTCTCATTTACCTACTCAATTAATGGTAAATACAATTAATTTAATACATTTTTACTATTCTTTCTAGATCGTTGTTCCAGTGCAGTCTTAGTTTTTCTGATTGGTCCAACTTTGCACCCTGAATGCAACCTTTAACCCCTTGATGCCTGAATTTATATACATGTGTTTTAAAAAAAACTCAGTTTCCTCTAACTAGTTGCCAAATTGACATTTTATTTTTACTTTCTATGTATTTTAAAAGATAAATAGAAATGTATGTATATTACAAAAAAAATTTTATATGATCATTTATAGCTTTCAATGCTATATTACTTCAAGGATCAGTAGAAATGAAAACAAGAGTTAACCAAAGCTTCCACAGTGAATGTGTAACAACAGACATTGGGGGAATCCATAAACTATTTTATTAAAATGGTTTGTTGCACTTTTTCACAACGGCTGGCGAGGGGTTAATAACTGTCCAGCATCTGCCAAGAGAAACGCCTGTCTAAGCAGATGTTGGAAAGAAAACGGGATCAGAAAGGATGGAGGGGGCGGGGCACTAACCATTGGACTGAGGGTGATAGGCTCCAGGCTGAGAGTAGGGAATGGGGGCCTGGCCGGGGAATTGCTGCTGGAAGTTTCCGCTGAAACTGGTCGGGAGGCAGTAGGAAGAGGCGTTCCCAAAGCCGGAAGGCATGCTCATAGAGCCGGTACCGAACGAGGCTACAGGACGAAGCAACAGTACACACACACACACACACACACACACAGATACTTTAGATACTTAGCATAGCACTAGCCTACTGGTCAATGTAACACAGTTACATCAATATCAAACTAGTCACTGGTGAGAAACAAATTATTTTCCCCACATTTTGAAAGTTCTCACCTGCAGCTGGACCTCTGCTGTTGGTCTGGAAGGGGTTGGACGCCATGTCAGGGGCTATTGCTGCAGCAACAAAAGGATTTGTGGATGGAACCGCTAAGACAAAACAGAAAGTCAGTCAGTAGCTGATAGACGGACTTCAGCTCAGTAACTGGAACAGTGACGGTCACCTCCAAAGCCAGGCTGCATGTTGGCCATCACAGGTTGGCTCTGAGCGGGCGAAGAACTGAGGACGGGTCCGAAAACCGCCCTGAAGGAAAACAAAACCAGATCCATGATCAGCACTCAGACGATTCTTCTGTTCTACCGGATTCGGTTCTGATCAAGCAACACAAATAATTTTGTTAAGCTACGTTCCAAACTGCAGGCCTTGATGCTCAATTACGATTTTTTTGGGGGGAAATCCGATTATTTTCAGCGGTCGCTCATATTTCCAAATAAATGTGACTGCATGTGATCTCCTGTTTGAATGAATTCGCACAACTTAAGTTTTTCGCATGAGCAGTAGAGGACGCAACGACGTTATTTACACAAGTAAACATGGATGGTAGTGCTGGAGAGCATCCTTCATTTCGTTCCCAACCTCAGCCGCCATTAAAGGAAAAAGTCGCTCATATTCAGAATTCAAACTTCTGAAAGTTCTTTAAATCTGAAATGATTCCATCCTGTTCAATAAATGATCA
>NW_015150727.1:75756-77916 GCF_000732505.1 Cyprinodon variegatus
CGTCGCTGCCAGAAGATGGCAGCAGGGAGGTGTTATTATATTTGGGCGAAAATGGCCGCTCCCAGGCAATGAAAATTATTGTTCGCATTTTTTTACTTATTAACGCTAAATTCATTAAATCACTGCAATCTTCAGGGTTCGTACACCTTTTCCAAAGTCAAAATCAAGCACTTTTCAAGCACTTTCAAGATCCTTTTTAAAACTTTTTCCAGCAGCCGCCTCGCCAAGATAGCAATACTAACATTACATTATCACACCGTACTCTCAGTCACTCAGTAACTTAGCCTGTGAATTCCTAGCTAGCAGTTACTAGCATAAACAAAGTGGTGGTTTCATGGGGGCGGAGTCACACATGGAAATGGGCTGGCAGATCGCAGTCACACATAAGCGAGCAGGTTTCATTTTCGGGCTCTGTATTTGTTGCGAAAGAAATAGTTACAATTTCAAGCATTTTCAAGCAGTTCATCCAAAATATAAGCACTTTTCAAACCTTGAAAACACAACGTCAAAATTCAAGCATTTTTAAGGATTTCCAGCACCCGTACGAACCCTGTATCTTATTAATCTTAGGTATAAATAATGATCGATTGATTATTCCTCGC
This sequence comes from Cyprinodon variegatus, assembly GCF_000732505.1. Taxonomy (NCBI): domain Eukaryota; kingdom Metazoa; phylum Chordata; class Actinopteri; order Cyprinodontiformes; family Cyprinodontidae; genus Cyprinodon; species Cyprinodon variegatus. Next base: position 76,359 of record NW_015150727.1, read on the forward strand.
TGACCGGACTTTTCCTTTAAACGAATGAAGTTTTTGTGAAAAACTTTTTTTTCTCAGATTCTGTTATTTTCAAATTTGTCGTTTTTTGTTTTTTTTCTTCTTCTTTAGGCCGAGTCTAATTCAATTCACAGAGGTGGCTAACTGGTTAGCAACATGCTTCAGACAAACCGGCCACAACCAAACGTGCTTGCAAACCTTCCACCACAACAATCCCGCCCCCTTGATAATCGACCAATCACATTCACTTTATTCTATAAATTCAATATATAAAGTCGGGCACCATTCGGTAGAATTCGGAAATGCAACGTTTGGAACAGCCGCTTCCCTTTATGTAACATCAGAGAACGGGGTTCAGGAATCGTTTTGGAAGAAGTAGAAGAAGGTTTTGTGGGCTTTCTGGTGTCTCACCCTGGCACGCTGCTGCTGGCTGTGGTGGCGGAGGAGCTCAGCTCGTTGTCTAACTCGGCCAGCGCGGCGTAGCGGTCCTCTGTGCACTTTGCATTCTGCGACTGAGCTGGAACGGCACTGGACACGGAGGGAATCGGCACACCTCCCCCTGCGAGCAAACATCAATGACCATTAGGACAAAAAGCTGCTAAGTTTCCCCTCATTTCTAACTTGCAGGATGCCTCGGTATGGAGAGAACTCACAAACACAAAACATGAAGGAAAAACAAACAGAAGAAAAGGTTTGGAGCGGGCGGCAGGATAAAGGCCAGAACACACCGAACCCCATTTAGCATCTGATCCGACAGAAAATCTTGTCTTAAAGGTCGTGGCGTTTAGCGCTGATTGAAAGTCAATGCAGAGGATTCCCTGCAGGGGGCAGCGTAGCTCCAACTGAGATAGAGCCCAGGTATATTTTAGTCGGACTACGCAGCAATTCAGCAGCAATTTCATGGGTCTGACAGGAAGAGAGACGCAAAGTGAAACACATCCGCTTTGGAGGAAAATACTAAATAAAATCTGTTGATCTCACGGAGAAAGAGTCGGTTTGGAGTCACACATCGCGTTTATAGTGAGCAGGACAGACTGGAGCAAAAACAATGAATGAAACATTAAAACAGAAAACTTTCCCCATGATGGGAGTTCAGGAAACGGATAAAGTAGTAATCCTCTTTGAGCCTCACAGAAAGCAGTTTATTGCTGCTTTTCTGATCTTTAGACGTAGATCTCATTATGTTTTTAATAGATGAACATTCTGTTCTGGTTTGAGACTCGTTAAGTAGAACTTTGCTTTATAGAATGAACAGATGTTTTATGTATTTATTTTAGACGGTTAATAACTTCCATCTCATCAAGGACAATGGCCTGTGGGTGGCGTTCACGGACAAATTGAACGAGCTCATCGTACACGCAAGTAATGTCTCAAATGTCAGACTGACTTTCATGCGGCTCCAGCCTCCGATGTTTTCCTTCTGCTGAAATGTTTATCTCGTGTTACATGTGCTTTTCTTTTGCTGCGTTTTTTTTTTTTATATATATATCTTAAACTAGGGATGAACGATATAATCGGCCCCCTATCGGTATCGGCCTTAAAACTGAATATCGGACATCGG
>NW_015150727.1:78707-80320 GCF_000732505.1 Cyprinodon variegatus
TCCAGCTTTAACATCGGTATCGATATCGGTTATCGGCTACATGAGTTTTAAAATATCGGCATATCGGATATCGGCCAAAATCCCAATATCCCGCATCCCTAGCAGAAATGCTACGTTCAGACCTCAAGCAGCAGCAAAAACGCGGAAAAACGATGCTGCGCCTTGATGCGCGTCAACCATTGACTTTGCATGGAAACTAGCTGCCTCTGCTGCTCGCAGTCTGAACGTATACGTAATGTTATGGAGCCTTTTTGTTCCATTATTGATGCAAACAAAGAACGCGTTTTGGAAATAGAAATTTTAAACTTCCTTAATCAAAATCAGCTTTTATGAGCAATTCTGCGTTTTATCGGTTATCGGCTACATGAGTTTTAAAATATCGGCATATTGGCCAAAATCCCAATATCGTGCATCCCTATCTCAAACCTCATCCTGTCAAGGATAAAGTGTGAAAAATGCTTCCCTCCCCCCAATGTGGCAGAATATAAGGGAACAGCCTACGGGTTGGAGCCACAAGAACACGCCAAAGGCAGTGTTCTGCGGCTCGCATGGCCTCAGTAAACCGTTGCCCCGTATGTGACGAACGGTTTGTACTGAAACTGAAATCTTGATTACAGTGTAAATTGTAGTTGACAAAGAAATTGATTGATTGATTGATTGATTGACAGCACAGAAACAGAAGTGAAAAATAATCTGCTCATCCTGCGTAGCCGTAGTCGCAGTCAGTGTCACATGGAAAAGAAATCGGGCGCAGCCGGTGTGTTCAGGCCTTTACGGCGATGAGGATGAGGATGGTACCTGATGATGGGGGTGATGTGCTCAGATGGGATGAAATTGTAGTGTTTCCAAATGCGTCGAAGTTGGCAAAGTTGGTGTTTGAGTTACCCTGAGGTGCTGCAGCCGCAACATGGGGAGAAACCATAAGATGGGAAAACGTGCAAATGAAAAAAACAAAAAAAAAAAAACTGTGAAGGTGGGGGGGGGGAGCTCAGTCGAACACAAGCTTACCTGACTGGCTTGGAAAATGTGCAAAATTGGCAAAGTTGGTGTGGGGGGCAGCCTGAGTTGGAGGAGCGGCAAAAATGTCCCCCCCCAGGTCTGAGAGCAGGTCGAACTTCTTCTCCTGGGCGGCGCTGTGATGCTGGGAGCGTCTGATCCCCGGAGACTGAAACATGGAGACTGAGGAGGTGAGGAGGCGTCTGCTGGTGGGCGGGACTTCCACCCTCAGCGTGTTCCTACCTACCTGCCGCAGCGGCGTTTTGTTGAGCTGCAGGGTTTTCAGGGGCTGGACCTCCGGGGTGCTGCCGGTGCTGCTCGCCGAGGAGCCGGACACGGAGGCCTGGACGCTCGCCACGGCCCGCGCCTGGTCCGGGGGAACGTACCTGAGCGTTCAGCGTCAGGAGAGACCGCTTTAGTCTTAAGACTTTTTAAATTTGATTCCAGCACCTCGTTAAAACCACCAACCAAACCGAAAGCTTGTTTTCCCTTTTATAATGAATCCCTCCGCTTTATGGGGTGAATTTTGTTCCATTATTTTTGCAAGCATGTTTTGTAACTAAAATAAAAAAAAAAAAACTATTAACTTTTAAACCTTTAATAAAAAAAAATTTTTT
>NW_015150727.1:81654-84412 GCF_000732505.1 Cyprinodon variegatus
TTGGAGCCGGACTGATAGAGGAGAGCTATCTGTAATCCTTGGGCATTGATGGCGTTTCAGTTTCTGATACGGACAGCTAAACATCCATCTGGTGCAACACATAGACTCATGAGCTATAAGAAGCAGGAGATGAGCTTGTTCGGGGCTCAATCTTTGCCGGACGCTCGCGGACGTGATTTTTTTCTCTGTCCTGCAACGACCTGATCTGGAATAAACTCTGTTACTTTTTTACTCCTGTTTTTAGAGTCCTTTTTATATGGTTTTACCCAGGAAAAGAACCGGAAGGGAAGTCCTGAGGCGCAACGCCTTCAAGGGGACATAACTTCCTCATTTAACACTATGAAGCAAGATTCTATGACCGAACAAAATTGATTGACAGATGACCGTTGATATATGATTGGCCGAATTTCGGCGTTCAGGCTGACGTAGAACTAACTGTCCTGCAGAAGATAACGGGAAAGAAACAGATTTTAATGCACGATTTTTTTTTTTTTTTGAACAGAAATTTTCTAAATTTTGGGACAATATGGTCTGATAAAGAGAACATTTATATACACGTTTAAGCCAGAATGATTTGACATTTAAATATGATTTCCTTACGACTTTAAGTAGAAATGTCGGCTATCTATACTTTACTGGAGTAAATTATCTTTTGACAACTTTTTCCTTCTCCTCACATTTTAAAAATAGACTCATTAGTTTAGTTTCATTTAATTTCTTTGCTCACCACATTCCAAAATAAAGAGTTTTTCCAGATGATGCAAAGTTAAATGAGATGCTGTTACCATTAGTTATAAATATAAGAAAACTAAATCTAAGGAAGTTTTCATCCAGAATTGTAGAAAAATGTTCCTTTAATAGAGTAGAGCAGTAAAGCTTCTGGCTTTAACAGTTTTTCCTGCATTACTTTTACTTTTATACTTTAAGTAGTTTTAAAAATGGTACTTTTACACTTTTACTGGAGTAAAAAGCTGAAGTTGATCCTCTAACTTCTATCAAAGTGTTTCTAAACAGCAGGATTTATACTGGAGGAATAAACAATACGTTTCTTATGATGAGTGCATTTGCAAATAATCTGAGGAGAAAAACAAGCTGATCGGCCAATTGGGTATTTTTGAACTTGAAAATGATTAGATATTATACATTAAAAATAGATAATGGTTGTTTTTTCCCACTTTAAACATAAATCATCTTACAGTCATACGAAAAAGCCACACGAAGCGACTGCTCTTTTTCTGTTAGTCCAATAAACCTCAATTCAATACTGAAATATTACCGTGTCCATCAGTTAGTAGATATATCAAACTGAAGTAACTGTTGCAAACACCCAAATATTTAGAAATGAAAATAATTAGGATTAATATGGTGCCCAAACTTTTTCATATGGGAAAATGTTCAGAGGATTTTTTTGCAGTGTGGATAGGTTGACTAAACACGTGCACCGTTTGCTTTTCAGAATCTTGTTTCAAAAACAAAAGAAAATCTGAATCTGTTCAAATGTTTAAATGCGGAGTTACCATCTTTTCTTCTCGTATTTTTCCTGAAGGAACTCTTTTACTTTTTGCGGTTCTCGGAAATCCGGAACGACCGATGTCCTGTCGTCATAAAGGCCCAGCCAGATGTGTTTACAGACCTACGGGGAGGAACAGGAAGAGGGGAGGGGTTCCAGGTGGGGGTAGAAGGCAGGAGGACAGAGACGGGGGGGGGGTTAGAAAGTTCAAAGCTAAACCCAGACAGGAAGGTGTCACAAACACAGGCGCTGTACCTCGTTGCCATGTTTCTGTAGGAACTCGATCTCCTGCTGCGTGAAGGTGGTCATAGAGATGGACTTCACTCTGTGGGGGGGGTTCAGTCCTCGCCTGAGGGGGGGGAGGGAGGTTCTGGTTAGCTTCAGAACAACAGACTGCAGGCGGAAACAACCGGAACCAGATTCAAACCCCGTCTGAACTCTGAAAAGTTCAGCGTCTCAGGCTGAAAATCACCTTCAATCATTTAACCATCAATGTTCAAAGGGGAAAATGGCCGCCAAACAGCATATGGGGAGAATTCTGTTCCATTATCGTTAAAAGCAAAGAAAACCTTTGGTAAAGGAAAATTTTAATTAAAAAAAATTTGAATTCATGTGACAATTTACGTACTTTTCAATCTGCCTTTTCCAGATCACATTTTCTTATCTCCTGGGATCAGACTTTCCTCTGTAGAGAGGAACGATGACGCGCTTCTACGGGATGCTAGTAGGAGCGAGCGTTTGTATTGGCCTGAAGCGAAGAGAATATGATCTGGAAAATGCAATTTGGAAAGAAGGCAAATTGTAAAAGTCAAGCTGAAAAACAGAAATAAAAGAAAAATTTAACCTGGACAAAAAAAATGAAATATGAGAAACAGCTTGAAAAATAAACTCAAACAAAAACGCAGAATTGCTCATAAAAGCTGATTTTGATTAAGGAAGTTTAAAATTTCTATTTCCATAACACGTTCTTTGTTTGCATCAATAATGGAACAAAAAATGCTCCATAACATTACGTATACGTTCAAACTGCGAGCAGCAGAGGCAGCTAGTTTCCATGCAAAGTCAATGGTTGACGCGCGTCAAGGCGCAGCATCGTTTTTGCGCGTTTTTGCTGCTGCTTGAGGTCTGAACGTAGCATTACTGCTAGGGATGCAGGATATTGGGATTTTGGCCGATATCCGATATGCCGATATTTTAAAACTCATGTAGCCGATAACCGATATCGATACCGATGTTAAAGCTGGACAA